>NW_019240382.1:721-1769 GCF_002742605.1 Olea europaea var. sylvestris
ACGTCACGACGAAGTTGTGAGTTCAATCCAAAACGGTCGCTACATTTCCTAAAAGTACTTATGGGCCTAAAACGGGCATCGTGTGCAAAAGTTACGCACAATTCTTCGTACGCCGACTATCCAAGCATTCAAAATATAAAAGTGCTCATTCTTTCGAAAAATGGCTGAAATCCCGCGAACGTCACGACGAAGTTGTGAGTTCTATCCAAAACGGTCGCTACATTTCCAAAAAGTACTTATGGGCCCAAAACGGACGCCAAAAGTTACGCTCAATTCTTCGCACGCCGACTATCCTAGCGTTCCAAATATAAAAGTGCTCATTCTTTCGAAAAATGGCGGAAATCCCTCGAACGTCACGATGAAGTTGTGAGTTCAATCCTAAACGGTCGCTACATTTCCAAAAAGTACTTATGGGCCCAAAACGGATGCCGTGTGCAAAAGTTACGCTCAATTCTTCGCACGCCGACTAACCTAGCGTTCCAAATATAAAAGAGCTCATTCTTTCGAAAAAGGGCGGAAATCCCTCGAACGTCACGATGAAGTTGTGAGTTCAATCCTAAACGGTCGCTACATTTCCAAAAAGTACTTATGGGCCCAAAACGGATGCCGTGTGCAAAAGTTACGCTCAATTCTTCGCACGCCGACTAACCTAGCGTTCCAAATATAAAAGAGCTCATTCTTTCGAAAAAGGGCGGAAATCCCTCGAACGTCACGATGAAGTTGTGAGTTCAATCCTAAACGGTCGCTACATTTCCAAAAAGTACTTATGGGCCCAAAACGGATGCCGTGTGCAAAAGTTACGCTCAATTCTTCGCACGCCGACTAACCTAGCGTTCCAAATATAAAAGTGCTCATTCTTTCGAAAAATGGTCGAAATCCCTCGAACGTCACGAAGAAGTTGTGAGTTCAATCCAAAACGTTCGCTCCATTTCTAAAAAGTACTTATGGGTCCAAAACGGACACCATGTGCAAAAGTTACGCTCAATTCTTCGCACGCCAACTATCCAAGCGTTCCAAATATAAAAGTGCTCATTCTTTTGAAAAATGG
>NW_019240383.1:0-1769 GCF_002742605.1 Olea europaea var. sylvestris
ATATAAATTAGAAGTCTGGAAACAATGTGGTTGGTCCCTTTTTGTTTTATTTTCTTCTTTTTCCAAACATTTGTGTCGAAGCAAGATATATTTCATAAAATTATGATGCAATATTTTGGTTGGATAGTAGTTGATTTTTGAAACTGGTTAAATGATCGAATTAGTTTGTGTAGTTAGATTAACAATACATATCAATTCCAGTTCCTAATTGTTGTTTTTAATTATTAATCTTTTATTTACAGAATCTGGTGTTGGAAATTTTACGTCAATTCTCTTTATTTTTATTTACTTGTAGGATCTTTTGTTGTTAAAGAGAATATTAGCAACTAGGAAAAATAAAAAATATAACGAACAAATTAAACAGATCGTCAAACTTTTCACTGTATGAAATTTGTTATAATCATATAGAATTTTACTCACCAACCCAATCCCCAATTATTACAAAGAAAAAAATAAATCGAGCTTTATCACACCCATTTTTCTAATCGGTATGAAAACTTTCAAAATACTAGGCTCACAATATTTCTTTCTTACATTAAATCTTAGATCACACCCAAAATAATAAAATACGTCCACTATTTATAGGATAAATAACCAGGTACAAGAATTTAATTTTAACTCAAAAAATGACTCATTTCAACTCAAATAAAAACGCCTTCATGTGCAAAACTCCAAAATCGGTTGTAAATTGGGGAGCAAGTACTGCAAGGATTGAGTTCTCAACTTTAATTAGAAATATTCCATACAATCATTATCTTTTATTATTTGCAATAAAAGTCCTTCAACTTTTGACTTTTGAAGTAATTCCCAACAATCTGGTAGTGGCCTCGTTATTTTCATTTATCTAACATTTTGTCATCTCCAGAAAATTACATATGAACATATTATTAGCACCTCCAATGCATTAAGGTTGGATATCTCATATCACAAATGTTTATCTTTCCGCTAGCTATAGTTTCAACTTTACAACCTAACTCATCTGGGAAGATCCGAAAAAATGACAATTAATAAAAATTCCAATACCTGCAAGCACTATAAACACCACATAATGCTTCACATAACGCTACACATAACATTATTATTGTATATACTTATTTTTTCTCTATCACTTAACAACTGTAGACATTACAGGAGATATTTCATCCAACAAAGACACTTCAGTGAGTTCTCAGAGAAACATACAATCATTACTGGATTTTTGAGATGAGACCACCCATCACATAGAGAAGGTGAAGTAGATGACAAATGGCATGTAATATTGAAACAATGTATGCAATTTCAAGTTTATATCTTCTTAACCATTGTTATATTCAGCCAAAATCAATCGGATCACTTTCTTATTTCATGAGGGAAGAAAGTTTTATAATCTAAAATGTTAAATTACTATAGATAATATAAATATTTTCCCAAGGAGAACTAAGAAATTCCATGTACAGTGTAGCAGAAAATGGGATCGTTTTGATCAATTACTTAAGCAAGCTATCTAGCTTACTGATTTATATTTATCAATCAAACATTTGGATTTAATAATTGATTAGAGGACCTTAAGATATTAAATACTACTGGCATATGCATACAAAACAATTGAAGTAAGAATATTTTCAATTCAATTTTTCCTTTCTAACATATGATGCATCAATCACTGGGATATTGAGGGATGTATGTTGTTATATTTAATCGGTAGTGTATGGAGTGGAATCGGGTTCTCATATACCGTATTTGTGTTTTAGACATCGGATTCACACTTACCGTATTTGGCAATTGCTTAC
>NW_019240384.1:0-1768 GCF_002742605.1 Olea europaea var. sylvestris
GCGCGATTTTTGTTCCCGATAAACCTGTCAAATTTGAGCCAATTCCAACACAGTCGAGAAAAATGACGACATTGCCGCCGGCGCGATTTTTTTTTCCGATCAAACTTCCAGATCTCAGCCAATTCCGACACAGTCGAGAAATTGACGAAATTGCCCACGGCGCGGTTTCTGTTCCCGATAAACCTATCAAATTTGAGCCCATTCCGACACAGTCGAGAAAAATGACGAAATTACCCTCGGTGCGATTTTTGTTCCCAATCAACCTGTCAAATTTGAGCCCATTCCGACACAGTCGAGAACAATGACGAAATTGCCCCCGGCGCGATTTTTATTTCCGATCAAAATTCCAAATTTTAGCCAATTCCGACACAGTCGCGAAAAATGACGAAATTACCCCCGGTGCGATTTTTGTTCCCAATCAACCTGTCAAATTTGAGCCCATTCCGACACAGTCGAGAACAATGACGAAATTGCCCCCGGCGCGATTTTTATTTCCGATCAAAATTCCAAATTTTAGCCAATTCCGACACAGTCGCGAAAAATGACGAAATTACCCCCGGTGCGATTTTTGTTCCCAATCAACCTGTCAAATTTGAGCCCATTCCGACACAGTCGAGAACAATGACGAAATTGCCCCCGGCGCGATTTTTATTTCCGATCAAAATTCCAAATTTTAGCCAATTCCGACACAGTCGCGAAAAATGACGAAATTACCCCCGGTGCGATTTTTGTTCCCAATCAACCTGTCAAATTTGAGCCCATTCCGACACAGTCGAGAAAAATGACGAAATTGCCCCCGGCGCAATTTTTGTTTCCGATCAACCAGTCAAATTTTAGCCATATCCGACACAGTCGCAAAAAATGTCGAAATTACACCCGGCGCTATTTTTGCTCCAGATCACCCTGTCAAATTTGAGCCCATTCCGACACAGTCGAGAAAAACGACGAAATTGCCCCCGGCGCGGTTTTTATTTCAGATCAAAATTCCAAATTTTAGCAAATTCCGACACAGTCGAGAAAAATGACGAAATTGCCCCGGCGCTGTTTTTGTTTACGATCAACCAGTCAAATTTTAACCAATTCCGACACAGTCGCAAAAAATGTCGAAATTACCCCCGGCGCTATTTTTGCTCCAGATCACCCTGTCAAATTTGAGCCCATTCCGACACAGTCGAGAAAAACGACGAAATTGCCCCCGGCGCGGTTTTTATTTCAGATCAAAATTCCAAATTTTAGCAAATTCCGACACAGTCGAGAAAAATGACGAAATTGCCCCGGCGCTGTTTTTGTTTACGATCAACCAGTCAAATTTTAACCAATTCCGACACAGTCGCAAAAAATGTCGAAATTACCCCCGGCGCTATTTTTGCTCCAGATCACCCTGTCAAATTTGAGCCCATTCCGACACAGTCGAGAAAAATGACGAAATTGCCCCGGCGCTGTTTTTGTTTACGATCAACCAGTCAAATTTTAACCAATTCCGACACAGTCGCAAAAAATGTCGAAATTACCCCCGGCGCTATTTTTGCTCCAGATCACCCTGTCAAATTTGAGCCCATTCCGACACAGTCGAGAAAAAATGACGAAATTGCCCCGGCGCAATTTTTGTTTCCGATCAACAAGCCGAATTTTAGCCAATTCCGACACAGTCGCGAAAAATGACGAAATTACGTCCGACGCGCTTATTGTTCCCAATAAACCTGTCAAATTTGAGCCCATTCCGACACAGTCGAGAAAAATGACGAAATTGCCCCCGGCGCGGTTTTTG
>NW_019240385.1:0-1768 GCF_002742605.1 Olea europaea var. sylvestris
GTTCAATCCAAAACGTTCGCTACATTTCCAAAAAGTACTTTTCAACCCAAAACGGACACCGTTTGCAAAAGTTACGCTCAATTTTTCGTACGCCGATTAGCCAAGCGTTCCAAATAGAAAAGTGCTCATTCTTTCGAAAAATGGCTGAAATCCCTCGAACGTCACGACGAAGTTGTGAGTTCAATCCAAAACGGTTGCTACATTTCCAAAAAGTAATTATGGGCTAAAAACGGATACCGTGTGCAAAAGTTACGTTCAATTCTTCGTACGCCGACTATCCAAGCGTTCCAAATATAAAAGTGCTCATTCGTTCGAAAAATGGCCAGAATCCCTCATACGTCACGACGAAGTTGTGAGTTCGATCCAAAACGGTCGCTACATTTCCAAAAAGTACTTATGGGCCCAAAACGGACGCCGTGTGCAAAAGTTACGCCCAATTCTTTGCACGCCGACTATCCAAGCATTCCAAGTATAAAAGTGTTCATTCTTTCGAAAAATGGCTGAAATCCCTCAAACGTCACGACGAAGTTGTGAATTCAATCCAAAACGGTCACTACATTTCCAAAATTACTTATGGACCTAAAACAGACGCCGTGCGCAAAAGTTACGCTCAATTCTTCGTACGCCAACTATCCAAGCGTTCCAAATATAAAAGTGCTCATTCTTTCGAAAAACGGTCGAAATCCCTCAAGCGTCACGAAGAAGTTGTGAGTTCAATCCGAAACGGTCGCTACGTTTTCAAAAAGTACTAATGGGCCCAAAACGGATGTCGTGTGCAAAAGTTACGCTCAATTCTTCACACGCCGACTATCCAAGCGTTCCAAGTATAAAAGTGTTCATTCTTTCGAAAAATGGCTGAAATCCCTCGAACGTCATGACGAAGTTGTGAGTTCAATCCAAAACGGTCGCTACATTTCCAAAAAGTAATTATGGACCCAAAACGGGCGCCGTGTGCAAAAGTTATGCTCAATTCTTCGTACGTCGATTATCCAAGCGTTCCAAAAATAAAAGTGCTCATTCTTTCGAAAAATGGCTGAAATCCCTCGAACGTCACGACGAAGTTGTGAGTTCAATCCAAAACGATCGCTACATTTCCAAAAAGTACTTATGGGCCCAAAACGGACACCATGTGCAAAAGTTACGCTCAATTCTTCGTACGCCGACTATCCAAGCGTTCCAAATATAAAAGTGCTCATTCTTTCGATAAATGGCTGAAATCCCTCGACCGTCACGACGAAGTTGTGAGTTCAATCCAAAACGATCGCTACATTTCCAAAAAGTACTTATGGGCCCAAAACGGACACCATGTGCAAAAGTTACGCTCAATTCTTCGTACGCCGACTATCCAAGCGTTCCAAATATAAAAGTGCTCATTCTTTCGAAAAATGGCTGAAATCCCTCAAACGTCACGACGAAGTTGTGAATTCAATCCAAAACGATCACTACATTTCCAAAATTACTTATGGACCTAAAACAAATGCCGTGCGCAAAAGTTACGCTCAATTCTTCGTACGCCAACTATCCAAGCGTTCCAAATATAAAAGTGCTCATTCTTTCGAAAAACGGTCGAAATCCCTCAAGCGTCACGAAGAAGTTGTGAGTTCAATCCGAAACGGTCGCTACGTTTTCAAAAAGTACTAATGGGCCCGAAACGGATGTCGTGTGCAAAAGTTACACTCAATTCCTCACACGCCGACTATCCAAGCGTTCCAAGTATAAAAGTGTTCATTCTTTCGAAAAATGGCTGAAATCCCTCGAACGTCATGAC
>NW_019240386.1:0-1768 GCF_002742605.1 Olea europaea var. sylvestris
AACCCCAAACAACCAAAAATCATCCAGTACTCCACGCCACAATGATTTTGGAAGCAATAGAATCAGATTTATATGAAAATGTTAATGGTACAAATCCCAATTTTTTCAAAACTCCACTCTAGGCATTGAATCAGGGTCTAGGACCATCACCAATGATTCCAAAAGGGCCAAAAACCCTAAACCCCAAAGCCCAAACCCAAAACCAAAACCAAACCCTAAACAGTACTTTCTCTCTCTAACCCAAAACGCTCTCCCTTCTCTCTAAAATGGGAGACAAATCACAAACCTTCAAAAATCTTGATCCACCACCCGACATACCACCTTTACCCGGTGGATTTCAACACCAAACAACCCAAAATCTTCCAGCACCTCAAGCTACAATGGTTTTGGAAGCAATAGAATCAGATTTATATGAAAATGTTGGCGGCATGAATCCCAATGTTATCAAAACTCCACTCTACGCATTGGATCATGGTTTTCGACCATCACCAATGGTTCCAGAAGGGCCGAAATCCCTAAACCCTAAACCATAAACCCCAAACCCTGAACCCTAAACCAAAACCAAAAAAAAAACCATTCCCAACCCTTACATTTTCTATCTAGAGATTGGTGATTTTTGGAGATTTCTAGCCGCCCAAAATGGAACCCCATCCGGCTGCATTCCGGCCACCATGGCCACCGGATCCGACCACCAATAGAACCACCTCACTCCCCTCTATAACCTACACCCAACCGCCGGCAATAAACTCGCCGGAATCTGATGAAAATCAAGCCCAAAACCCGAATCTGCCGCAATGTTTCTCTGCCGAAAATCACTGTTCAAGTGATACCCACGCCGGCGCACCACTGCCGGTCGATAGATCTCTTCCAGACGATCACAACCATGGTCGCCGTTCATCATTTGGAGCCTCCAATCGACCGGAATTGCATCAGAAAGTTCCGCCTGCGCTGCCTGCCGTTTTTCAATTTTCCGGCGCCTCCGGTGGGACCCACGGTGGCGGACCACCGCCGGTCGGTAGCCCTCCTCCAGAAGATCACAACCGTGGTCCCCACTCACCATTTGGAGCTCCCAATCGACCGGAACTGCACCTGGAATGTCCGCCTGCGCTGCCTGCCGAATCGCTGCCTCCCTTTCAATTTTCCGGCGCCACCAGTGGGACCCACAGTGGAGGACCACCCAATTTCTACTCCTCTCATCATGGGTAACATCCACATCATATGGGTCTTCATCAATTTTACCCCAATCTCGCAAATCGAACGGATTCAATCCATCAAGGTCAAAAGTCCGATTCTCTCTTAATTGACCCCACAAATGTGTTCGATTCTGCAATTAAACGTGGGGTAAATGAAATTCAAGCCCCAAATACTCTGGGTAACATTCCAATTGCTGAGATTACATCATTAATTTGCCGAATCTTGGAATCAAACGGTGTTCTTCACACCTCTAGCGCTGCTGGTCAGATTTCTTCCATTTCTGAGCATTATTTGAGAAAATTGACACCTCCAATGAACTCAGAAGGTCCAAAAACATCAGAAGGGACTATCAATTCGACCAAAAATATTACATTGGATTTCGTGCCAAAATGCACACAAACCGAGGCAGTTGGTACTGCTGTTTCTGGGCAGAATTCTGCATTTTTGACACTGCCATCATCTCCTTACTGCTGCTTCTGGGCAGAATTCTACATTTTTGACACTGCCATCATCTCCAGAGCATATGAAAACCTTGGGTGAGACCATTGCTCCGGCTGAAAATGACGGGAAATCT
>NW_019240387.1:0-3725 GCF_002742605.1 Olea europaea var. sylvestris
CGATAATGTTTCAAACGATCGATTAAATACTATCTGTCTTGCAATTTTAGATACAAAAATATTAATCAAATTTGAATAAACCACATTTTCAACCATTTTATTTCTCAATTGATAATATAGTCAATCCGTTCAATCTTTTATTGTGATATAGTTGATCGAAAATAAGGTATTGTTAACAAAATTTTGTAACTAATATGATATTTTCAAATGTTGTAGCACTTCAATTGCTTTCATTGCTTTACTTGATATATAGCACCTCAATATATGTAACTCAAAACATTAATCATTTCCATTAATATTCTAACGTCCATTATACTCCAGATACTCTCAAGATTCATACAAGGTTTCAACAAATTGGAAAAACTTGTATGCCTTAACTTTTTCAAATTTAACAAAAATCCAAATATCTCTTCATATTGTTTAAATTGTTCAAATCGAATTTTAGAGAAAATAGAGTTTGATTAATTATAAAACGAAAGCATTCAACAAGAAAAGATTCTTCAACTAATTAATTTATCTCATCGCTACTATTTTCGTTAAATTGTTTCTTTCTTCAAATTATACGTTTTTTCTTGAAATATAGCTTCAATTCCAATTTAACTTGCCATTTTTGTCAGTTTATTCGTGACAATTGAAAAACTCAATTTTTATATGATCTTTGAGAAATAAAAAAATCATTGTAAGAGGTCAATAACACAATCAATATCCATATTTTCGGTTTGAAGAAATTTACTCATGATATTGACCGTATGTAACAATATATATCAAATTACCATGCCAAGTAGGAACTCAAAATTCTGAAATTCATACATCGATAAAGACTCGATTTAACTCATTCTTTTATGATTTTCGTTAATTTCTATTAAGTTAAGTAAAACATCTTTTATTTCAAACAATTAAATGGAATACTATCTATATAATGAACAAGTTGAATAGAATTAAAAAAATCACTGCAACATGAGTTTTAGAAATCATAATTCACCTGTCCCCTTCCATTACTTTTAAAATGGGCTTAATTTAGAAGTGAAATTTCCACAATGAAAAAACATTATATTTATAAGTGGAATGGAATGAGCCCAATTATCTATTTAAAAAAAATAAAATAAAAATCATAGTGAACCTAATTTATCAAAAGAAAATGAAGAATGGAAGATGCTAAAATTTCAAGCCCTCTCTAAAGTTGGGCCTAAAACGCTAACCTTATTCTCCTCTATGCAAAATCGATCCTGCATGTGATTTATCTTTATTCATATTATTGGTGCATACAGAAGGTAATTCTTTTTTAATTGTTTAATGCTAATTTCTGAAAATTATGTTTCTTAGTTATTGGCACATAAATTTTATTGAAATTAAATTTTTTTTATCAAAATTACACATAAATCAATATTCCAAAAGAGTATAAAATTAATGGTCATTAAAAAAATAGTTTTATATCAATTATTAATATTTCAGTAGAATATTAAGTTGTTCTTCTTGAAAAAAAAAAAATTTATACTTTGACAATATTGAAGAAGTATAATTTTCATATCAATATTGTAGAATAATATTGTCTTATTGCTTTTGAACATGCGCATCTTTATATATTAATATTTATAATAAATATTCTGTTAATGCTTCATAAGAGGTATAGTCGCTATTGGTTTGCATTTCAATTTTGAGTTTTGACAATTTATTTCAATTTTCTATTTTAAGGGTTTGTTTTAAGATTGATCAAAACGTATTTGATTTGTCATTCTGAAAAAAATACTTCTCAAAATAGAAGACTAAAAAAGTTGTTTGTTTTGAAATTTTGAGAAATTATTTAATGACAATTTACCCCATTTAATTTGATTATTTAGTAAAATAGAATGATTTTATGTTAATATATTATCGAGTATTACATACATTTTAGTGATCTCAACTGATATTTTAATAAATTTTTAAAATTCTAATTTAGATGTCCACAATTGAGATTTTTAATGAAATTCATGAAAATTTAGGCATCCCCAATTGAAATTTTAATGAATTTTAATGAAATCTTTTAAAAATTAGGTATATCTAATAACTAGTGAATTTATAAGAATTTCGTAAAAGAGAATTATAAAAAAGGATGAATTTCAAGCTTAATATAACAAAATCTTTTGAAATTTCACCATTTTTAATGATATTCTTATGAAATTTGTGAAAAAATATTTAAATCCACGAAATTCATTAGAATTTGTAATATTTTAAAATATATCAAAATTTTAGTTGAGCTAAAGTTAGTAAATTTTACAATATTTTTTTGTGCTAAAAAAAAAATTGAGTTGGCCAAATATAGAAAATAAAAATTATGGCGTGGATTGATAATTTTTATTTATGTTCATTAAATTTTTTTTTTATTTTTTGTAAATAATCATCAACAGGTTGAACTACTTTTATTTTTATACAATTTTTATTTTTATAGAATTTTATTTTATCATAAATTTTATTTTTTTAGAATTTTAATCTTTGAAGATTTTCCATTTATTTTTGAAAATTTTTTATTTTTGAATTTATCAAATTTTATTTTTTATTTTTTTAATTTTATTAAGCACTCGTTTTTTCTATGTTTTGAGTGTTTTCAGTTAAAACACTCGCAATGTCAAAAATATGTTATGAATTTTATATTATAAGTTTAATCTTGTTTTCGAAAATGAATTTTCAAAAATATTGTACCAAATATGTTTGGGATGTTTTGTAAAACTGAAATCTGACAAACCAAATGCACCCCAAATTTTTGTATATAATAATTTTTAGTAATATTGTTTTCTTGTTTATAAAGATTGCTGAACAACATTCCAGAAGAATATTGTTGATCACTAGTAAGTACTAATTCGTCCACATCTACATTCTAGAAGAATATTGCATTGCTGAAGACAAACAACTTTTACACATTAGTAATTCTACAAAAGTGTTGGTTAATGTTCTTAAAAGGCATAATTTTATTTAAATCAGTATTATGTAAGAATAGTGTATTATTGCTCCCAAAAAATTTATTATGTTCATATTCTTGAAGAATTATCAATATTGTAAGGAATATTTTTTTAACCTTGAAGAAGCATAGTTTTAGCATTTCAAATACGAAATATCAAAAATAATATAATATTGTCTAATAAGAAACTATATGGTCGAAAATGAATTTGGAAAACAATGAGTTTTAACAAATGGGGTCTGAAAATGTGCTATATAAAATTTGACCATTATTTTTTCGTAAGTTTTGTTGCAATAGATTGTATGAAACCAAATGACCAGCCCATAAAGTGAATTGTTCATGCATGATTTTGACTGGATGAAAAATAATATTTATTTCATGGTTGAAACAAAATAACTCATATTTGACTAACGATTAATGTCATTGTGCTTGAAAACATAAATATCACTCCTAGTTTGTGTGGTATTTGCTTTAGGTTCAATGTTCTAATACTGAAGTTTGAAGTGGATCTAATCTCCATTTTCCTAATTTCTTTTATTTGGTTATTGACATGATTTTGAACAATATATCACTTTGATTGTCAACGTAGCAGAGACGACTGCTTTTCCTATTGTTTGATATCAAAATTGATTTATGTTCACTTCCCTAATATTATAAGTCAAAAGAAAATTGATTGTGCACCCAATACATATTGGTAACTTTAATCACAAAAATTACAAAGTTACATATCATTGCACTAGAATATAATTATTTTAAAAACAACAACTTTCTTCTACTCGCGATTATTAAGAAA
>NW_019240387.1:5966-18309 GCF_002742605.1 Olea europaea var. sylvestris
GTTAATGTTCTTAAAAGGCATAATTTTATTTAAATCAGTATTATGTAAGAATAGTGTATTATTGCTCCCAAAAAATTTATTATGTTCATATTCTTGAAGAATTATCAATATTGTAAGGAATATTTTTTTAACCTTGAAGAAGCATAGTTTTAGCATTTCAAATACGAAATATCAAAAATAATATAATATTGTCTAATAAGAAACTATATGGTCGAAAATGAATTTGGAAAACAATGAGTTTTAACAAATGGGGTCTGAAAATGTGCTATATAAAATTTGACCATTATTTTTTCGTAAGTTTTGTTGCAATAGATTGTATGAAACCAAATGACCAGCCCATAAAGTGAATTGTTCATGCATGATTTTGACTGGATGAAAAATAATATTTATTTCATGGTTGAAACAAAATAACTCATATTTGACTAACGATTAATGTCATTGTGCTTGAAAACATAAATATCACTCCTAGTTTGTGTGGTATTTGCTTTAGGTTCAATGTTCTAATACTGAAGTTTGAAGTGGATCTAATCTCCATTTTCCTAATTTCTTTTATTTGGTTATTGACATGATTTTGAACAATATATCACTTTGATTGTCAACGTAGCAGAGACGACTGCTTTTCCTATTGTTTGATATCAAAATTGATTTATGTTCACTTCCCTAATATTATAAGTCAAAAGAAAATTGATTGTGCACCCAATACATATTGGTAACTTTAATCACAAAAATTACAAAGTTACATATCATTGCACTAGAATATAATTATTTTAAAAACAACAACTTTCTTCTACTCGCGATTATTAAGAAACAATTTTAATCTCTCTTACTATATATTTTATTTATATTGCATAGTTTTTTTTGTGCAATATGTTTCATGTACTTTATTTGGAAAAAACAGTAACCCTCAATATAATTTTTTGGTTTTACTAGCTTATGTTAGAAATTGAATATGAGATTTAGAAAGAGAGTAATAACAAGATCCCATTTTTTTTACAACTAAACCATCATGCTAACTATAGAAATCAATGTTGATAAATATTTTATATGAAGATGATAATGCTAGAAAGTCATATCAAGACAACATGAAATATAGTTTCCAAAAATTGTGATATTAAAGACATTAATGCACGAGACATGAATGATTTTACAATGACCTTCATTAATTGAAATCAGGGAGTGTAATATCTTTCTCTCACTCACGTTTTGTCTTATTGCGTTTTCTTGACAAAACTTTAATGAAACATCATTTTATTACTTTAATTCTTTTTGTACAATTTTTTTCTTTGTTTGGTATTTTTGTCTTACCAAATATTGTCAAATAAGTTTTTAACAAGTCATATATTGAAAGTGTTGTAAACTAATTGTTATTCAATGAAATAGTCAATGTATCCTTGCACTTCTAACTATAACCTATAAATGTAGGATTATGATTCTCAATATACTAATAAGAGTTTTGATTCTTTATCAATTCTTTTATATTTTTCTTTCTTTTCCCTTAACTAGTGTGGATCGTGCATTGCACGATAACCATTTTATTTTTGTAATTTAATTATGTATATTGCACATAGTACTTTATTGTTATACGAAATAATGTTTTAAATAGATTATATATATAAAATACTACTTTAAAAGCATTGAAATAAACAAAAATTATGTAGAATTAAAAGTCGTGCATTACTTCACTTTATTTACAGAATATGAAGATAGTCATCCCAGTTTATTACATAAATCTTGCCTTAAAATCTCGGCTAAAATTCATCATATGTACTAGTACTTCTATATGGTATTAATACATCAAAGACCATTAGTCCAATTGAGTTCCAAGAATAAATGTTCTCTTCTTTAAAAAGTTAGCTGCTACTTTAATTCACAGATGATTGCAGAAGTTGAATTTAAAAAAAAAAAAAAATGCCAATTTGATTTCTAATTTGAACCGATGGAAGTCTAGTACATTCATTTTCGAGTTGGATTGGACACTACCATTTTTTGTTTCTTTAGTTGCTCAATGCCTTTTTTCAGACACCAAGTTTCTTCTAGCATTAGGTACGTCAGTGTGAAGCGAGACATTTTTCTTCTTTGATAGACATGGCCAACATCGTTGGAGATCCCTTTTTAGACTCACGGTTTTTATCGAGAATGTATACCACATTGAACCTTGATTGGTTCGTTTTGGGATCCAGGGTTCCATATTTTATGTAAATGTGGTCTTTACTTACATAATTCAAATCATGAGCATTGATGACATGTTCTGACTATATGAAAATTGAAGAAGATACTATTGTTGTGGAAGCTCTTTCAAAAGGATTTTCAAACGGTGGTTTTTCAGACTCAGTCCAATGCACCTTTCTCAACCAACAATCAGTCCAATCGACTCCAAACCACAATCAATTGATTCACCTTGGTTGCTATGCAATCTTACCCACGTAGGATAAGAAAGGATGATGTTTTATGGCCACAAAGGCTAGGAGAAGACACCACAAATGTATACTATGAAAGAACCACCAATTGCACACGTTATACAAGCGTTCTGGACACTTCTGGACACCTTTTTCTCACACAAAAGGGGGGCAGTCGGGATTCAGTATTTCTTCTCTCAAAATCACACAAAACATCATATGAAAGTGGCTAGGGTTATAACCAAATATATACTCTAGGGTTAGGCTTTACGTTGGGCCATTAAAGGGTAAACGGGCCAAAATTCAAGCCATGCATAAGGAATACAATTGGGCCGGGTGTTGCTCATGGACTTGGTTGTTGGACTTATTTCATTCATCGGCTTATGCCTATGAAATAATATTAACCCACGTTAACATCATAGCCCGGGATTTATTGGGTATCAAAAACCCAACAAATCTCCACCTTGATACCTAATAAATCTGCAAGCAATCAAAACACACAGTTAACACTTGCATAATCAAGGTAGCCAATACAATTGGATCACAGACCTTACCTCGTGTTTCCAACTTGAAACACATACCATACCTGCTCCATATACTCATTGGGGCTAAGGTCAAAAACACCCAAGTAGAAGCAAATATTTAACAGTAAACAATCAAGAGCAAATACACATGCGATGACGATATACTATAGGATAACACACACAGATCTTTTCAGAAACACGTTCACATAGAACCATAGATTAACACCAAGTCAATCAAACCACGGTCAACCACATATGCAACACATGCAAAAATGACCCTAAGAAAAGATCTCACCACACTTATCCTATCCCATTCCGTGTTTCTTACACCTCGAAAACACATATCTCCTCTCATCGTCCACCAAGCTCACTAGACAGATCACTCAACTCATGTCTAACTGGTAAGTCACAATAGATCCTAAGTTCACGGGATAATCCTCTATCTCCACATCACTTCTCCCAACCTATGTGGATAATGGGTCTCCACCTAACAGAAGTGATAGAAGTGCCTCTCTCACACTCCACCTGATCAGGGTCTCTTTCCAGATAAAGGATTCTAGACATTTGATCACATCTCCACTCGTGATCCAAATGTCACACTCCACATCCCCGGTACAAACCACCATGTACCCCTAGGTATCTATACTCCACCTTAGCAAAAGACACACAACGCATTGCTAATGCATCCTAACCCACTATGCATGCAAGCAATTACGCCAAGTAATCATAATGTCTCAAATTCATGCAAATGCACATATCAAACACATTGAAATGTATCTAATGAACAAGTTGAATAGAATTAAAAAATCACTGCAACATGAGTTTTAGAAATCATAATTCACTTGTCCCCTTCCATTACTTTTAAAATGGGCTTAATTTAGAAGTGAAATTTTCACAATGAAAAAACATTATATTTATAAGTGGAATGGAATGAGCCCAATTATCAAAATTTAAAAAAAATAAAAATCATAGCGAACCTAATTTATCAAAAGAAAAGGAAGAATGGAAGATACTAAAATTTCAAGCCCTCTCTAAAGTTGGGCCTAAAACGCTAACCTTATTCGCCTCTATGCAAAATCGATCCTGCATGTGATTTATCTTTATTCATATTATTGGTGCATACAGAAGGTAATTCTTTTTTAATTGTTTAATGCTAATTTTTGAAAATTATATTTCTTAGTTATTGGCACATAAATTTTATTGAAATTTTAAATTTTTTTTATCAAAATTACACATAAATCAATATTCCAAAAGAGTATAAAATTAATGGTCACTAAAAAAATAGTTTTATATCAATTATTAATATTTCAGTAGAATATTAAGTTGTTCTTCTAAAAAAAAAACTTTATACTTTGACAATATTGAAGAAGTATAATTTTCATATCAATATTGTAGAATAATATTGTCATATTGCTTTTGAACATGCGCATCTTTATATATTAATATTTATAATAAATATTCTGTTAATGCTTCATAAGAGGTATAGTCGCTGTTGGTTTGCATTTCAATTTTGAGTTTTGACAATTTATTTCAATTTTCTATTTTAAGGGTTTGTTTTAAGATTGATCAAAACGTGTTTGATTTGTCATTCTGAAAAAAATAGTTCTCAAAACAGAAGACTAAAAAAGATGTTTGATTTGAAATTTTGAGAAATTATTTAATGACAATTTACCCCATTAAATTTGATTATTTAGTAAAATAGAATGATTTTATGTTAATATATTATCGAGTATTACATACATTTTAGTGATCTCAACTGATATTTTAATAAATTTTTAAAATTCTAATTTAGATGTCCACAATTGAGATTTTTAATGAAATTGATGAAAATTTAGGCATCCACAATTGAAATTTTAATGAATTTTAATGAAATCTTTTAAAAATTAGGTATCTCCAATAACTAGTGAATTTATAAGAATTTCTTAAAAGAGAATTATAAAAAAGGATGAATTTCAAGCTTAATATAACAAAATCTTTTGAAATTTCACCATTTTTAATGATATTTTTATGAAATTTGTGAAAATATATTTAAATCCACGAAATTCATTAAAATTTATAATATTTTAAAATATATCAAAATCTTAGTTGAGCTAAAGTTAGTAAATTTTACAATATTTTTTTGTGCTACAAAAAATAAAATAAAAATGATAATAGATTGAGTTGGCCAAATATAGAAAATAAAAATTATGGCGTGGATTGATAATTTTTATTTATGTTCATTAAATTTTTATTTTTTATTTTTTATTTTTTGTAAATATAATCATCAACAGGTTGAACTATTTTTATTTTTATAGAATTTTATTTTGTCATAAATTTTATTTTTTAAGAATTTTAATCTTTGAAAATTTTCCATTTATTTTTGAAATTTTTTTTATTTTTGAATTTATCAAATTTTATTTTTTATTTTTTATTTTTTTTAATTTTATTAAGCACTCGTTTTTTCTATGTTTTGAGTGTTTTCAGTTAAAACACTCGCAATGTCAAAAATATGTTATGAATTTTATATTATAAGTTTAATCTTGTTTTCGAAAATGAATTTTCAAAAATATCGTACCAAATACGTTTGGTATGTTTTGTAAAACTGAAAACGACAAACCAAATGCACCCTAAATTTTTGTATATAATAATTTTTAGTGATATTGTTTTCTTGTTTATAAAGATTGCGGAACAACATTCCAGAAGAATATTGTTGCTCACGAGTAAGTACTGATTCGTCCACATCTACATTCTAGAAGAATATTGTATTGCTGAAGACAAACAACTTTTACACATTAGTAATTCTACAAAGTGTTGTGTTAATGTTCTTAAAAGGCATAATTTTATTTAAATCAGTATTATGTAAGAATAGTGTATTATTACTCCCAAAAAATTTATTATGTTCATATTCTTAAAGAATTATCAATATTGTAAGGAATATTGTTTTGACCTCGAAGAAGCATAGTTTTAGCATTTCAAATATGAAATATCAAAAATAATATAATATTGTCTAATAAGAAACTATATGGTCGAAAATGAATTTGGAAAACAATGAGTTTTAACAAATGGGGTCTGAAAATGTGCTATATAAAATTTGACCAATATTTTTTCGTGAGTTTTGTTGCAATAGATTGTATGAAACCAAATGACCAGCCCATAAAGTGAATTGTTCATGCATGATTTTGACTGGATGAAAAATAATATTTATTTCATGGTTGAAACAAAATAACTCATATTCGACTAACGATTAATGTCATTGTGCTTGAAAACATAAATATCACTCCTAGTTTGTGTGGTGTTTGGTTTAGGTTCAATGTTCTAGTACTGAGGTTTGAAGTGGATCTAATCTCCATTTTCCTAATTTCTTTTATTTGTTTATTGACATGATTTTGAACAATATATCACTTTGATTGTCAACGTAGCAGAGACGACTGCTTTTCCTATTGTTTGATATCAAAATTGATTTATGTTCACTTCCCTAATATTATAAGTCAAAAGAAAATTGATTGTGCACCCAATACATATTGGTAACTTTAATCACAAAAATTACAAAGTTACATATCATTGCACTAGAATATAATTATTTTAAAAACAACAACTTTCTTCTACTCGCGATTATTAAGAAAGAATTTTAATCTCTCTTACTATATATTTTATTTATATTGAATAGTTTTTTTGTGCAATATGTTTCATGTACTTTATTTGGGAAAAAACATTTACCCTCAATATAATTTTATGGTTTTACTAGCTTATGTTAGAAATTGTATATGAGATTTATAAAGAGAGTAATAACAAGATCCCCCTTTTCTTACAACTAAACCATCATGCTAACTATAGAAATCAATGTTGATAAATATTTTTATATGAAGATGATAATGCTTGAAAGTCATATCAAGACAACATGAAATATAGTTTACAAAAATTGTGATATTAAAGACATTAATGCACGAGACATGAATGATTTTACAATGACCTTCATTAATTGAAATCAGGGAATGTAATATCTTTCTTTCACTCATGTTTTGTCTTATTGCGTTTTCTTGACAAAACTTTAATGAAGCATCATTTTATTACTTTAATTCTTTTTGTACTATTTTTTTTCTTCGTTTGGTATTTTTGTCTTACCGAATATTGTCAAATAAGTTTTAACAAGCCATATATTGAAAGTGTTGTAAACTAATTGTTATTCAATGAAATGGTCAATGTATCCTTGCACTTCTAACTATAACCTATAAATGTAGGATTATGATTCTCAATATACTAAATAAGAGTTTTGATTCTTTATCAATTCTTTAATATTTTTCTTTCTTTTCCCTTAACTAGCGTGGATCGTGCATCGCATGATAACCGTTTTATTTTTGTAATTTAATTATGTAAATTGCACATAGTACTTTATTGTTATTGATGATATGAAATAATGTTTTAGATAGATTATATATATAAAATACTACTTTAAAATCATTGAAATAAACAAAAATTATGTAGAATTAATAGTCATGCATTACTTCACTTTATTTACAGAATATGAAGATAGTCATCCCAGTTTATTACATAAATCTTGCCTTAAAATCTCGGCTAAAATTCATCATATGTACTAGTACTTCTATATGGTATTAATACATCAAAGACCATTAGTCCAATTGAGTTCCAAGAATAAATGTTCTCTTCTTTAAAAAGTTAGCTGCTACTTTAATTCACAGATGATTGCAGAAGTTGAATTTAAAAAAAAAAAAAAATGCCAATTTGATTTCTAATAAAATGAATTGTTCATGCATGATTTTGACTGGATGAAAAATAATATTTATTTCATGGTTGAAACAAAATAACTCATATTCGACTAACGATTAATGTCATTGTGCTTGAAAACATAAATATCACTCCTAGTTTGTGTGGTGTTTGGTTTAGGTTCAATGTTCTAGTACTGAGGTTTGAAGTGGATCTAATCTCCATTTTCCTAATTTCTTTTATTTGTTTATTGACATGATTTTGAACAATATATCACTTTGATTGTCAACGTAGCAGAGACGACTGCTTTTCCTATTGTTTGATATCAAAATTGATTTATGTTCACTTCCCTAATATTATAAGTCAAAAGAAAATTGATTGTGCACCCAATACATATTGGTAACTTTAATCACAAAAATTACAAAGTTACATATCATTGCACTAGAATATAATTATTTTAAAAACAACAACTTTCTTCTACTCGCGATTATTAAGAAACAATTTTAATCTCTCTTACTATATATTTTATTTATATTGCATAGTTTTTTTGTGCAATATGTTTCATGTACTTTATTTGGAAAAAAACATTTACCCTCAATATAATTTTATGGTTTTACTAGCATATGTTAGAAATTGTATATGAGATTTATAAAGAGAGTAATAACAAGATCCCTTTTTTTTTACAACTAAACCATCATGCTTACTATAGACATCAATGTTGATAATATTTTATATGAAGATGACAATGCTAGAAAGTCATATCAAGACAACATGAAATATAGTTTACAAATATCGTGATATTAAAGACATTAATGCACAAGACATGAATGATTTTACAATGACCTTCATTAATTGAAATTAGGGAGTGTAATATCTTTCTTTCACTCAAGTTTTGTCAAGAAAATGTTTTTTCTTATTGCGTTTTCTTGACAAAACTTTAATGAAGCATCATTTTATTACTTTAATTCTTTTTGTACTATTTTTTTCTTCGTTTGGTATTTTTGTCGTACCGAATTTCGTCAAATAAGTTTTTAACAAGTCATATATTATATAATTAGTCATTCAATGAAAGTGTTGTAAACTAATTGTTATTCAATGAAATAGTCAATGTGTCCTTGCACTTCTAACTATAACCTATAAATGTAGGATTATGATTCTCAATATAAAAAATAAGAGTTTTGATTCTTTATTAATTCTTTAATATTGTTCTTTCTTTTCCCTTAACTAGTGTGGATCGTGCACTGCATGATAACGATTTTATTTTTGTAATTTAATTATGTATATTGCACATAGTACTTTATTGTTATTGATGATACGAAATAATGTTTTAAATAGATTATATATATAAAATACTACTTTAAAAGCACTGAAATAAACAAAAATTATGTAGAATTAAAAGTCATGCATTACTTCACTTTATTTACAGAATATGAAGATAGTCATCCCAGTTTATTACATAAATCTTGCCTTAAAATCTCGGCTAAAATTCATCATATGTACTAGTACTTCTATATGGTATTAATACATCAAAGACCATTAGTCCAATTGAGTTCCAAGAATAAATGTTCTCTTCTTTAAAAAGTTAGCTGCTACTTTAATTCACAGATGATTGCAGAAGTTGAATTTAAAAAAAAAAAAAAATGCCAATTTGATTTCTAATTTGAACCGATGGAAGTCTAGTACATTCATTTTCGAGTTGGATTGGACACTACCATTTTTTGTTTCTTTAGTTGCTCAATGCCCTTTTTCAGACACCAAGTTTCTTCTAGCATTAGGTACGTCGGTGTGAAGTGAGACATTTTTCTTCTTTGATAGACATGGCCAACATCGTTGGAGATCCCTTTTTAGGCTCACGGTTTTTATCGAGAATGTATACCACATTGAAACTTGATTGGTTCGTTTTGGGATCCAGGGTTCCATATTTTATGTAAATGTGGTCTTTACTTACATAATTCGAATCATGAGCATTGATGACATGTTCTGACTATATCAAAATTGAAGAAGATACTATCAATATATTAAAGTAGAAAATACTGGCAAACATAATAGATTGTAAGAAACACTTTATCGTTATATCATCCTTTATCAAATTTCCGGCTGGTAGTTTTAGGAATCTTTCAGCCAATATACCGAATTATGATGTAAAAAATCTTCTGTACTAACTGTAATATGAAAATTACAAAACAAAACAAAGTAAGTGTCATAAACACTTTAAATTTACTATTAGTTACCCTATACATAATTATTTTTTTCCGTAGATGGCATTACAATAGGAGTTATTACCATGGAAATGCTTTTGTGTGCATGTATTTTCAATAATTGCAAAAATACATTTCATNTAATTATAAAACGGGATTTCCATAGAGAGACAAAACTCGAAAGAGAGTCCTTCAAAGGGGCTCGGCTAGAATAACTTGAATAAAATGATTATATTTTGTAATATATGGATATATTATGTAACTTAATAAATATATAATAAAACAAAAATATTCACTGATACAAAAGTGATAGATAGAAAAATACAATTGGCATGGTAAAAAAAAGAAAAGAATATAAAATATTATTTTGTTTTAAGATATAGAGTTAGAAGTTAATCACTATTATTGGTACAACATGAGCTTGTTTGGTACAGTTATTAGGCCAATTAAAATTACTTTTTTAACGTTATTTTACTATTCTAGCCATAGTTTTTTAATTCGTCTCTCACAGGTAGAATTCACTTTATCTCTAACGGTCAAAAAATCAATTATCAAAATCTATACCAAACAAACACATAAACAATTAATTATTAGTGTTTAATTTGTTGGAGAATTAGGAATTTATAGTTATAATAGCCTTACTATTGAAAAAAAAAATAAAAAAAATTAAGCATTGTTATTTATTAGTTAATTACCATCTAATATGTTTTAATTGTTTTGACTTTCTGGGATTTACGTTAATAGACACGATAAAGTGTTGTGTTGTGATAATGCAATGTTAAAATCAAAGAACGAAATAAAACTTATTGAACCCTAGTAAAAAGGTAATGTATACTCAGCAATATAACAAAAGAATAATTGAATAATTTGGATTTCAATGAGATTTGACGCATGAAATCGTCATTGGAAGTTAGCTCAAACAATAAGGATGCATTTGATTATCAATATTTTTTCATGGAAAAGGAAAATGTGTTTTTTCCACCCAAATTCATACTTTTGTGTTCTTTGATTGTCTTTTATTCCACGGAAAACGTGTTCTTACTTTTGATTATGTAACCATATTTTCCTCAAAATCAAGGAAAAGATTTTCTTCAAATAGGGTAGGATTTTATTTTTCAGGAAATTCACTAGGATTTTATTTTTCAGGAAATTCACTCTCTCTTTCTATATTTCTCGTCTATCCACCCCCTCTCATCTACCCCCGCTAATAAAAAATGGACAAATGTAATATTTTATAAATTAAAAATTAAATCAATCAAACATATTTAATTGACAATTTCTATTCTAGCAATCAAACACACTCTAATCGGAAGCCTACAATATGGTAGTTCATTTAAAACACCAATATTTTTATTTCAATAATTCATTTAAATTTTTGAATTCTAATACCATATCATTCTCGAAATTTTATCTTAGAAAGCTGACCTTATTTTATATGCCTTACGATCTTCATAGTTAAGCAATATGAAATTTTACTCTAAATACGTAGTTTTTTATGATTGAAAAATATAATCGATACTATTGTAACTTCTATTCGATTTCACATCCTAGCATTTGAAGTGAAGAAGATGAACTTTAGTGCTCCAAATGTAGCCTAAATTCCACTATCCAATACAATGATGATGTTTGGTTCCATGTAAATATTTAATGTATGCCCAATCTCAAAGGCTCTAATTTAAAGTAAGCTTCCTATATATATATATATATATATATTTTGTATAAATTTTCAGTACCATGAATAATAATAACAAATATTGATATCCTAACAGGGAAAACCCATAAAATATAGGAAAATTCTATTTATACATAATTATTGCACATAATGGTGTCCATAATGAGATGTGGCAATCATCCGATTGTTGATGTGCAAATGTGAGATTTGAATTAAAGGTTGGATCCAATACCACGTATAATTATGCACACCATTATGTAAATAATTACGTGCATATAGTACTTTCCTAAAATATATTATACAAAGTTATCATAAGTGGGAAATTGTCAAAAAAAAAACGACTATGAAGTGGGGAGAATAGTTAAAAAATGAACAAAAATCAATTGAATATAGGCAATTTCATATTCACTTTTCTACCCCAAAAGTGGGCATTTTCTAGTTACTAGTGCTAAGGTCTAAAAAAGTTTGCCGCACTCACTCCACTTACAATTTATTCAAACCGGCAAAATGGAAAATTAATTAATACATGTGATGTGCTGCTGAAATGTCAAAAGAAATATTTTAGTGGTAACGTGGATCATCGCACCCACCCATTTATTTTTTTGAGTAATGCTATTTAGTTTCATTGTGACGTTAAATGAGTTATTTAATTTATCATCTAGCGCTATCTAAACTGAGGTTACAATCCCAATGGGGCTACGTAGCATTATCCTTTTTATTTTTTTTCAAAATTTTCTCATGAGTGAGGTTGGTTATTTAAATTCATAAAGAAAATTTTCAAGAATAGTTGGAGCAAAAACAAGGGCTTCGCCATTGTCATCGTGATTCTTCTTCCTTTTTTTTTTTTGTGTT
>NW_019240387.1:18399-74620 GCF_002742605.1 Olea europaea var. sylvestris
CTTGAAACCAAAAAAAACCTTTTTTTTTTAAAAAAAAAAAAAAAAAAAAAAAAGAGTAACTTTTTTGTTGCAAGTTCTATTGTGGATGCTGGCGAATTGCTATGTGGTTGACTATCGGTTGCTGTTATATTCAAAATGTATAGAAAATTTAATTAAAAGCTTCCACACGTTATAGTCTTTTTGGATTTTGATTGTCCCTAGGAGTGGGCGCGGGTCGGTTCGGTTCGGTTCTAAAGAGAACCGAACCGAATCGAACTTTTCGAGTATCTAGTAAATGGAACCGTCGGGTCCAAATATAATTATGGAACCGTTCGGGTTCGGTTCCGTTCGGTTCGGATCGGTTCGGTTCCGTTCCGTTCGAATCTGTACTGTAATTAAATTTTTTAATAGTTATAACAATATTGTATAAATACAACTAATGATACATTCAATGGTTTTGGAATGTCAAAGACTAGGAAACTATTTTGTTCAAATGATAACTACGATCAAAGTTTCGGTTGGCGAAGGTTACAGTTTCGATCGGAGGTCACAGTGTCGACCGATAATTGTATAGGTTTTGGAATATTAATAATGATATTTAATGAATTGCAAATTTTACTGCTCTATTACTATATTTGAATAGTTTACCTATTGTCATTTAAACCATAGTTATTAGAACCGACCCGGTGATTGACCCGAAAAAATCATCGGGTCAATGGTTCAACCGGTGAGTATGGAGACAAAATATCTCCTTGCCATCCAAGGTTCAAGTCATAGCTCCAACAAAATTTAGTCTAAAATTTTATTCCTATTTATTAACCATCCGGTTTCCACATTGAACCAGTTCCGCATCCACATAAAACCGTCTAGTTCAGACGGTTTATTGGTGGTTTAACCAGTTGCTGACCAGTTCAAATGTTTAGTTGACCAGTTAATTCATCCGGAGTCGATCAAGGTCCAGTTCGGTGGTTCGCTGGCCAAACCGGCCGGTCCGGTCCAGGTTTGATAACTATGATTTAAATTATGTATTATTTAAAAAATAAAAGTAAACTAATTAATAATTTTTGAAAAAGTAAAATGAAGCGCAAAAATAAAGAGTTCATTGAAGTGTGCCAAAAATTTTAATCTTTAATTTTTATTGAGTTATGACTAACTATATATTTATTATGATATGTACCATTGATGCCTCGGGCATATCATGAGGCATCAATGTGCCTGAAGAACAATGTAGTAGATAAATCCATGAACAATAATAAACAAGATTGAGAGTGAGATTTTGGAAAGGTAGTTGTTGTAGTGGATGTTCCTCTCGACAATGTACACTCCTTATTCATATATTCTAAGCTAAGAGTCCAAGATGAAATTTGGACAAGTGTCAATCAAAAGAGCAAAACAGAAAACCATCAATAATGCAGAAACTACACATTTTGATACATAATTAATATGTTAATCTCTATGCTTACCACCCCCTCCGCCTCAACTCAGGGGGCTAGTGAGCTTGGAACTAAGAGTAGTAAAACAAGTAGGGTAAGCCTTAGTAAATGTATCAGCCAGTTGATCGTCTGATGGAGTACAATAATTTTTCCTCAGATGAAATGAAAATCAGTCTCGTCATTGTCATGGAAATTATACACTAAGGACTTGTATACGTGCAATTGCGCCCAAATTCTACGTAAACTGTATTAAACACCAACCATTTTTATGGTTGCCTAGTTGATTGATTAAGAAAGGTGGCTGCAAATATCACAAAGGTGGAGAAGAAATGAGGTAATAAACAAAGCTCACAACTCACGGCTTTCTCTCAAACATGGCTGCCTTGCTTTATCTCTTTGCAAACACACGGTTCAATCAACCAAGGGGAAATATAGATTTGGGATGAAACAAAGGGATGGGCCAAGTAAAAATACATGAGATGGGCCAACAAACCAAATGAGAAGTGGGCAAACTCATAAAGTGCCATACAACTAATGAACGGACCACGAACAACATAAATTAATAGATGTTTTCAGTGGCCCAATTTGTTTTTAGGTCAAGCCAGTCAATTGTGACGTTAAAATAATTAATCCAAAAACGTTTAACTTCATCGTCAAATTTATTGGGTTTCAAAACCCAAATAGAGGAGGATTTATTCTTGGGCTGGCCTTGGCTATAGCCTAGACCAGCCAAAGCCCAAATCCATTTTTTACTTAGGAAAAGAAAAAAAAATTGTGTGTGTGTGTGTGTGTGTGTATATATATATATATATATATAGCCAAGTAGCACTGACTTTGTCACATAAGATGAGCTTGGCTATGAGTAAGAAGATTTGCAGTTCTTGAAGTAAATATTGAATCCAAACAACTTTTGCATTAGCATTTGCAAGGGTAGTGTTGGAAGAAAACGGTCGTTCATGTGGATTGACTCAACCCAATTTGTACGAGATGAATTTTTTGGAGGGAGGAGTTTTTAAAACTTAACCTCCCACTACCTTCAACCAAATATAACTTCCATTATAATACAAACCATAAAAAAATATATGCAAAAACTCAGGGAAATATAACATCTCTAATTGGATTCTTGGCTTGTGAACATCAAGCTCCTTACTTGGTGATTGAGTTTTTTGACAAAGAAGTTGCTATAAGACGATGTGGATAGCAAGCAATCAAAACGCAAGTGATTCAACATTGTTTTGGAATTTTCAAGTAAGTTTTACGACTTGAAATTCGGCTAAAAGCAGGCAAACATGTTTTACATTGGTATCAGAGCCTAAGTAGGTTGTTTTCTTGTTTAAATACATGTTGAAAATGAGTTGAAATGATCAAAATGCATACATGTTTTATTCAAAAGCTCGAACGTCATTAATGGCAACTTCTTGAACATCATTAATTGCAACTTTTGATATACATCATATAAATACATGAAATATATACCATATGTTCATGGTATTATGGAGAACATATCTGAAACATTTCACTTCATTTGGACTGGTATTTTGTGAGAAAAATCAAACCCTAGTTGATAAAATTGAAACTTCATTGCATGGTAACTTCCTACACATTAAACTTCATGCTATCCATTTGGTATGGTTGGATAGTCTTCTCAAGAATTGAAATTGCTGCCATGGAGGTGGTGGATTCCAAATTCAATTTGGAAAATTGCATGTTGGTGCCCAAACTATTTTTGAATGTTGATTATTCCAAATGCAATTTGAAAAATTGCATGTTGAACCCCAAACTATTTTTTCAATGTTGATTATTCCAAATGCAATTTGGAAAATAAGAAAATAATTGCATGTTGATCCCCATACTATTTTTTAATGTTGATTATTCCAAATGCAATTTAAAAAATTACAAATTGGTACCTCAAATATTCTTCATTTTTTATGCAATTGAAACCATTTTTAGATAATTAAAAAATATTTTTTTTGGATTTGATTAAATTCTGAAAATTTTTATAAAAATCAAGAATATTTGTTAAATGGTATTTGTTTAGAAGGAGTTTTTCCCCCTAAGTGCTCTCTCTCTCTCTCTCTTGAAATGAGAAATACTTCGAAAGTGTTTAAAATACCACATTTTCTATACGTTCATGAGTGGTGTGAATCTTCGTTAGGTTATGCGATCCATTGTGACTAGTTTTCAATTTTTGTGCTTAATCAGATATGGCTGGATCGACGCACAATTTTAGTATCCTTAAAGGAGAAGTTGGAAGAGCACTGGCAAGAAAACATGTTGAAAAATTGTGTGCTTATGGAAACTATGAAATGGATCCACGATATAATCTCGTACAACACATAAAACATCTCAGAGCAATGCATCAAGAAGTGATACTTTTGGGACAACCTCTAAGTGATGTGGAAATTATGTATCATCTAATGAGAACACTTCTTAAATATTGGCATGATATTGCTATTGAAGTTCTGGGTAATTCACCACGTCGATACTACAATTATTTGATTAGGATCTTGATAAGGAATGAAATTCTGAAAATGAGAATTTTATAATTAATTTAGATATGATGGTTATTTCAAACTGTCGAACAATATCTATATGAAATTTTATTTTTCCATGTTTAGTAGGTGTTTAAAAAAGATTAATATGCTTGCATGAACATATTTGACATTTTGAGATATATATATATATTTTTTATATTTATCACATATAATCAAAATGTCTTGCTTATTTTGTACATGATTAATTGTTTAATTTAGTGGGAGTTCTAAGGTTGAAAGAGTTTAAGTAATTCTAACCAAGAATCTATGTTTTTGTATTATGAAATTAATTTTGTGGTAATATAACAATAGTATAATGGACGATGATTAAGAACCTAGTAAGCTTTCGACTCCATGTCTAGCGTGAAATTATCATAAAACTTAATTGCATGAACGCAAAATGATATGTATGCATAAATGGATATTTGTATGATTCTCTCTAAAATTTTGACTGACCATGGCATCTAAGAATATCATAATTGACCTTAACAAGGGTGACATTTTGAATGACGATAACTATAACACTTGGTGCATTAAAATTTGGTATGTGTTGAAGGAACAAAATTGCCTTGAGGGCATTAACCACGTTATGGAAAACTCATGGGTAGTCAAACTGCTTAATAGAGAAGAGATTAGGAAATTTACTAGACATGGAAAAGAAAGATTTCATTGCTCGTGCAATTTTGGCAAGTTCCATGGTGGACAATCTCATTCGTGAGTATGAATAATTCTCGCATGACTTCTAGACACATTTGAAAGAGAAATATGGTGTACTAGTGTAATTAAAGTGAGACAACTAACTATTTAGTTTGATACTTACAAGAAACTTCCTAATCACAGTATCACACAACATGTGAGGACCGTGTCTACTATGATTAGGGACCTAAAGTTTGCTAGTTACATACTCTCTGATGAGCAGCAAGTTCAGGTTTTAATCCCTCATTCTTGATAATTGGGAACATCTGAAAATCAATCTGACTTACAATGATAGTATCAAAACATTTGCAGATGCTGCTTGCCACGTGGAACTGGAGGATGAGCTCGTTGGTGCAGCTAAATCTCTGGGACATGCCTTTGCGGCTAAATCTAGTTTTGAAAAAGCTTTAGGCTTTAGGAAAAACTGGTTCAAAGGTGGCAATTGTCAAGTGCTAGGTTACTTTGCTCGAGAATGCCATGAGCCAAAGAATGTAGCTCTTATAAATACTTCTTTTAGTGTTGTTTATATTTCAAGCGTTGTTATGCTAACTAAATCTTATCATATGTGGATTGTAGAATCATGAGCGACAGACTATGTAACTACGGATAATTAAGAGTTTGTGAAGTTTTATCGATTTTCAGCTGCTACAAAGTGGATAAACGTCCACAACAATGACAGAGTGGTGGTTAAAGGGGGGATCAATACATGCAAGTTACATTTTCGAAGTAGCCATACATTCTCCTTCATGATGTCTTGTTTGCACCGCGGACACGAATGAACTTAATTTTCATTGTTGTTCTTTTAAGATTAGATTTTAGTTTAAATTTTTGTGGTAACTCTGTTTGTATAAACAATGATAATGTATTTTATGGATTTGGACATGTAGAAGATGGTTTAGTAGTCTTGGACTGTGATCCACACTTATAGTTGTTATGTTGATCGTTATTTTTCTATGAATATATATTTTTCTTCTTCAAAAGATTTCTCAATATTGATACATCTGTACGGCTTACTAAATTATGACATATTGGGCAAGAGAGAATAAATAGATTAGCTAAAGAAGATTTGCTAGGTTCATATCTAAGGTTTCGTTCCTACTTGTGAGCATTACGCAATCAAAAAACAACATGAAAATCGTCCAGTAAAGCATTAAGGGTTGAACTTCCATTGTAGTTAGTCCATTAAGATAAATGTAGCCCTATAAATGTAAGGGCAAGTCATGGAACATTTTATTTCATTACTTTTATAGATGATTTCATGCAGTATAGTTATATCTATTTGATTTCTCATAAGTCGAAGGCATTAGAATGTATTAGACGACATCTAAACTTGATAGAAAATCAAATAAATAGAAAGGTAAAAGTTTTGAGAATTGATTGAGAACATGAATATCTATCCGAAGAGTTCAAAAAACTATGTAATGATAAGGGAATCATCAGACAATTAACTATTTCCAATACACCTCAACAAAATGGTGTTGTTGAGAGGAGAAATAGAACATTGCTAGAAGTAGTGAGATCCATAATGGTGCAGGATAACTTACCTGACATCTACACTTGATAGAAAATCAAATAAATAGAAAGGCAAAAGTTTTGAGAATTGATTGAGAACATGAATATCTATCCGAAGAGTTCAAAAAACTATGTAATGATAAGGGAATCATCAGACAATTAACTATTTCCAATACATCTCAACAAAATGGTGTTGTTGAGAGGAGAAATAGAACATTGCTAGAAGTAGTGAGATCCATAATGGTGCAGGATAACTTACCTATTTCCTATTAGGGAATTGCTTTGTTAATTGCGACCTATCTTTTGAATAGAGTTCCCTCTAAATCGATACATACTACACCATATTAGCTTCGGACAGGTAGAAACCCTGATTTGATTTCTTTTAGATCCTAAGGGTTAGCTCCTATATCCTTGATTCATCAAGTAAGTTTAGAAAATTGGATTTGAGAGGCAAGAATTATATTTTTATGAGATACTTAGACCAGTCCAAAGAATATGTATTCATATGTGAAAATCAAGATGAGACTCTAACTGAGATAAAGTCACGTGATGTGACGTTTCTTGGGAGTGATTTTCCTAATAGAGGAAAAATAAAAAAGGGGAGGACTTTTGTATGAATTAGATAATAGAGTTATACTTGATGGATCAACTAGGGTGCAAGAAGAAGCACTTCCAACTATCGATCCAAGTGGGAGCAATTTATCTCCAACTTCAAGTAACAGTTTCACATCGGAGCTTTCACTTCGTAAGAGTACTAAAAAAAAGTATGCCTAAACGCCAATTCGAGATTAAAGGGAAAGTTTTCCTAGTATATATGAAGATGATGAATAACAAAAATTAGTACAAGAAACTCTATCATGCCCCGTAAAGGAAAAGTGGAAGAATTCAATGGAAGAAGAGATGAAATCGAATCAAGCCTGAGACTTGATCGATCTTCCATATGGTTGAAAAGCCATTGGGAATAAATGGGTTCTCAAAATAAAGAGAAGAGCTTACGGGAATATAGAGAGGTATGAAGCTCGCTTGATGGCAAAGGATTATACTCAATAGGAAGGGTATAGGTTATGAAGAGACATTTTCACCAGTAGTGAGATTTACTTCAATTTGCCTACTCTTAGCTATCGTAACACATTTAGATTTAAAATTACATCAAAATGGACGTAAAGTCTACATTTCTCAATGGAGAATTGGATTAGGAGATCTATATGCAACAACTAATAGATTTCATTAAAACAGGCTAAGAGAATAAAGTTTGTAAATTGAATAGATTGATCTATGGGCTAAAACAGTCTTCTAGATAGTTGAACTTGAGATTTGACAAAGCAGTTATCACGTACAATTTTGTCATGATGGACAAAGATCATTGTATGTATTTGAAAAGGTCTAGCGAGAAACTTGTAATTTTGTCTCTCTATGTAAATGATATCTTATTGACTAGAAATGATAAGGAATATATTAAAATCATAAAAGAATGATTGTCCTAAAATTTTGAAATGAATGATATGGGTAAAGCAGATTACATATTAAGTGTTAAAATTCATATAGATCGATTAAAGAGGCTTCTTGCTTTGTTATAAGAGCCATATACAAAGAAAATTTTTGAATGTTTCAAAATGGAGAATTGAAATCCCATTGATACTCATATATCGAAAGGCGAAACTCTAAGTCTTCGTATGTGTCCTAAAACTCTTGAGGGAAAAGAAAAAATGTCCAGTGTTTCATACTCCAGTGCGGTTGGAAGCTTGATCTATGCTATGATGCGTACTCGCTTTGACATTTATTATGCTGTAGGTTTGTTCAGCAGGTATCAATGTAATCCCTAAGCATTTGAAATCTGTTAAGAGGTATCAATGTGTTCTCGCTTTGACATTTATTATGCCATAGGTTTGGTCAGCAGGGATCAATGTAATCCTCGAGCATTGGAAAGCTGTTAAGAGGAATATTAAGATTCCTGAAGGGTACTGCTAATTACTTTTTAAGCTATGAAGGGAATAATTTGTACTTATAAAGATAAACGAATGCTCATTGGGGGTAGAAACCTAGATGAGTGCAAATCAACTTTTGGATATTGATTCTTGCTTAATAATGGAGCCATCTATTGGAGTAGCAAGAAACAGACATGCATTTCGTTGTCCACAATGGAAGAAAAATTTGTAGCACGTGCTTCAGCAATAGAGAAAGTTATTTGGTTAAAGAGATTCTTACATCATTTAAGAGTCCTTAGTGGTGATGTGAGAACTATATTGATCTATTAGTGATAGTCAAGCAACTATTGCATATACAAAGGATCCCAAATATCACAGCAGAACCAAACATATTGATATAAAATATAAATTTGTAAGAGACATCATATGAAAGAATGAAGTGTGTTTACAATATATTTCTAATCATTAAATGGTAGTTGGTCCATTTACAAAATCTATCCCTAATGATGTTTTTATGACTCATGTTAAATCTATAGGATTGTGTAGAATTTAAATTGTGTACTATGTAAACTTTTTGATATAAGTCTAGTAATGAACAATGTTTTGAGTTCATATGTTAAGAATAACCTTTTATTGTGATTTTAGAGTACTATTTAATATGTACACATAAAGTATGTCAAACAAGTTGAGATTGATGTACTCACACGAACAATTGTCCCAAACAATTTGAGATGTTCTGAGATGAGACATGTTGATCATATTGTGTACATGATCTAGTTGCCTTGATGATATATCAAGATGAGATTACAACAAGTAGTTGATATGGATTTTGCTGTCCATTAAACCTATTTAATGGCTAGATCGAGTTCATAATTGAGATTGTCTAGATGAATAATATAAGGAAAACTTAGGTTAGATATCGAGGAATATCTGAACTATGATCCATATAACGTATTTAATTTTTAAGATTAGATATATGCCCTAAAAAAGGGAGGAAACATCGTAATGCATATTTCATATCATGTGTATTTTAATGATCAATGAGAAATGAAAGAATTGATCATTGCTTCTATCTTGTGTAAGTCCTTGAGGCACATTTGACCTCACTTTATATCCTTATGACATTTGACTATTTCTCAGAATTTTATTTCATTGTTGCTACTTTAGCATGATACCAAAGTTATTGGTTGATTCAGTTTGATAAGACATGTCTAGGAAAGCAGTTGACTTGAAATAAAAGGATTCAAATAAAAAATGAAGACTGTTTTATCTAATAGCTTAGCTTGTATTCACTGGCTGGATAATTATATTAACTATTTGAGTTTTGCGACATAGTTGTGAATATATATATATATGTTCTTTAGTTTATTGAGGGATTATAAACACTCGAACTGATGTTATAAAATGTCTGGGGTATAGCAAGAAAATATATTTCCTCTTAAAAAGCTGCTATATATCCCAAATAAGTGTATTGTATTGCGTGCTGTTAAATTAAGTCGCTGGTCACACGATCCATTTATATGTATGAATTTCAAGATGTTGAGATAAATATAATTGAGATTATGTTAGAATCAGGTCAAACCCACCATATGCGAGTGAGAAAATGTTGGAAAACAATGAGCCATCGATGTGAATTAACGCGATCCGATTTGTATAGGATGGTTTTTTGGAAGGAGGAGTTAAATTTTGAGTTCAAACAAATATAACTTCCATTATACAACAAATCATAAAAAATATATGCAAAAAATTGGGTTTCTTCAAAGGGTGAAAAGCAGATGAGGGAGGAGGATTGATTTGTGGAAATATAACGTGTGAAATTGGGTTCTTGGATTGTGAACGCCAAACTCCTTCCATGGTGATTGAGTTTTTAACAAAGAAAAGAGAATAAAACAATGTGGAAAGCAAGCAATCAAAAGGCACGTGATGCAACCTCTTTTTGGGACTCTCAAGTCTTACAATATGGAATTCGGTTAAAATCATGCAAGCACGTTTTGCCAACAAGAAATTCAGATTTTCTGCTCGATATAAAAGCCACTTTTGGTTAGGAACAAGTTTGAGAAAACCAAACCATCAGATAGTAGGCTACCATATTGAGTGGACAAGGAAGAACTAGAAGCCATAAGGGTTGGAGAAGGCTTGCACTCCAGCATTTCAGCTTTGCTCAAAAGATCCTAAACATATTTAGATTGACAAAGAAGAATGAATGCTAGATGTAGTTTTGTCGAATTCAAATTCCTAAAAAATAATGAATAGGCTCAAGATCTTTCCGAATGCAAACCAGGAGTTTAGAAATGAATTGAACTGGTAATTTGTAAAGAACTGCTGCCTGTCATTACAATATCATCCATATACTCGAGCTAAAGTTTTAGCAATAGGGGAATATAGAAAAAATAAAGATGGATCAGCTCTGAATATACCGTGAAGCCCCAATAAGTGTAAAGCTTAGTTTCGAATGTCATGCCCTTGATTTTTCTAAATCATAGATTGCCTTGTTTGGGGTTGCTTCATAGACTTTTTCTTCAAGATCCCCATTCAAGAAGACATTGTGGATACCGTGAAGTGCCAATAAGTACAATACTTAGTTTCTATGCCATTCCCTCAGAATTATTATTTTTTTATTAAAAACCATTGATTCCTTGTACAACTTACATACGAAGAGCATCTACAAACCCTTGGGGTTGACTTGTAAAGACTTTTTCTTCAAGATTCCCATCGAAGAAGACATTGTTGATGTTGATTTGTGATATAAGCCAACTTTAAGAAAGAGCTAAAGAAAGCACTACTCTAACTGTAGAGGGACTAACAATATGAGTTTCAACATAATCCAAAGCTAGTATTTGATCATAGCCTTTAACAACGAGGTGAATAGTGACGGACGCAAACATTTTGATGGGGGACAATCAAATTTGCAAAATGCCAAATTTATAAGATAAATATGAGTCAATTTTTAGCACATTTATTTTCTCCACGTGATAAGCAAAGATGACAAAAAAATACAACTATGACAATTTCAACAGAAAACTCAAGACTAACTGGTGCCTCTTGTGTAGAAACATACTTAGTTTAGCACATTTATTTTCTCCACGTGATAAGCAAAGATGACCAAATAAATACAACTATGACAATTTCAACAGAAAACTCAAGACTAACTGGTGCCTCTTGTGTAGAAACATACTTAGTTTAGCACATTTATTTTCTCCACGTGATAAGCAAAGATGACCAAATAAATACAACTATGACAATTTCAACAGAAAACTCAAGACTAACTGGTGCCTCTTGTGTAGAAACATACTTAGTTTAGCACATTTATTTTCTCCACGTGATAAGCAAAGATGACCAAATAAATACAACTATGACAATTTCAACAGAAAACTCAAGACTAACTGGTGCCTCTTGTGTAGAAACATACTTAGTTTGGTGCCGACTACGACAAGTGGGATTGCAAGAGCAAAATGAGAAGTTCGGGGATCCCCAGTCCACTGCCCAACAAATATCATTAAAAATCTTATTAAATAATATAATACCATCATTTGCTACAACTCGTTAAAACTTTATCATATTCGAAAAACTCATAAAAAAAGGTTTAAAAACTCTTTAAAACGTGGAAGATATTTATCTCCATATATTGTAATCAAAACAATTTGCAAACATTACAAGCTCTCAGCTTTCTCACGTATTCAAATAAAAACCCACAAAATTATAAATATTAAGCTCGAAATTTATCCCAAAACACTCAATAAAACAACAAAAAAGCAACAATTCAATTATTCAATACCATTTTTAATGTTAGAAGCTTTCAGAATCTAAGACTTTTCTTCAAATGACAACAAATGCCAAAAACCCATCAAATATTATTGTCGCTATTTTGGATTTTTTATGAAATTCCCAAATAAAATCTCACAAATCACAGATCATTAAATAAATCTCACAAATCACAGATCATAATTCAACAAATCACATTGATGATCCATCACAAATCAAAAATTACAAACCATAGTTCAAATAATGAGATACAGTAATAGAATTGGAATTAAGAATAATTTAAATCAAAAGCTTTAGCTAAACACTCTTAATTAAAGGTTTTAATACCTAATAAGGCATTTTAGCAAACATATCGTGGGCATACAACTAATAAGAAGAAACTCAAATGCAAATAAATAAATTTAACTAATCAAAACACAATAATGAATTTTTGTTAGTGTTACGTAAAAATCCAATGGCAGCCAACTGCTTACAGCACGCATAGAGAGGGAGCGAGAGATCGGAGAAACAGTGAACACGAGCTCTCTTCAACAAGTTCTCCAACGGTTCGCAAGAATTCTTCTTCAACGGGAGTAGTCAGCAGCAGAATCGAAACCGACAACACAACGATTTTCCAAGGAAAGTTAAGAAGGGTTTTGATTTCCCAATGGGTTCTTCTTTTGCCCAATAAAATCGATTTTGCAAGGTACAAAAGACAACAAGGGCTAGAGCAGGTAAAAATCAATTTTAAAAAAGTTGGTGGGTCACGCTATGTGCCTACTGCCTGATGATCCATCAGAAATCATAGTTCATATAATGAGATTCAGTAATAGAATTGGAATTAAGAACGATTTAAATCAAAAGCTTTAGCTAAACACTCTTAATTAAAGGTTTGAACAGCTAATAAGGCATTTTAGCAAACATGTCGTGGGCATACAACTAATAAAAAGAAACTCAAATGCAAATAAATAAATTTAACTAATCAAAACACAATAATGAGTTTCTGTTAGTGTTACTTAAAAATTCAAGTGGAGGCGACCCTTATACTCTCAGCCATACCATCAAGTTGAAGCATAACCTGGGGGCAACCCCAGCCAAGTTGGTCGGACAGTTGGACTAGCAATCGTGAGGTTGCTAGTTCGATTCTCGTTGGAGCTGCCTATTGGCCTTCTTGGTTTGAGCCGATCAGTTATGGGTAACCTAGGCTGTTTTACCTCCTTGTGGTCCTTTGCCGGCTAGGATCACAAGACGGGGTTTACCTAGTGCGCACCTTCGGGTAGCGGCTGCGGGTTCCCTTGTCAACAAAAAAAAAAGTTGAAGCTTAACCTTATAAACACATTTGAATCCAATGGCACATTTGGTGCAGGAACTAAAGTCCACGTAGAATTCTTGAAAAATATGCCTATCCTCTTGTTCGAATGTAGATGGTTTCGTTAGAGCATTAGCATCAATAGTACGAAAAATTCTATGCTTATAATTTATGAATGTCATGGTTAGCTCTAGTAACACTGTGTAGACTAGTAACGATTTATGTGGTCAATCCAAACTTTTTACAAGAATTATTAGTTTTGTGGAGAGTTAGTTGGATCAGATATAAAACTTGGTCGCTCAAAATCCCACGAAAGAGGGAAACTGAGAATTTTCACTTCTAACCCTAATTTTTAACGAATCGGGGCTTATTTTAAAGGTGATAATTTTACTCAATTGTGTTGTGTTGTCCCCAATTTTCTATCTTCACTATAAATAATTCAAGCTTACTAACTCTTATTCAAAAAAAGGCAGGGCCGATCCTGAGAACTTTCTGGCCCTAAACGACTATTTATAATGAGGTCCTTCTACATTAGTTTTGACTAGCGTAGTAACTTCAAATATTTAAATAAATAGCCTACTTCAATTTAAATGAAGAGTTTGTACGAAAACAATTATGAAAAGGTTTTAATCCTTATACATTAGTTTTGACTAGCATAGTAACTTTAAATATTTAAATAAATAGCATAATTAAATTTAAATGAAGAGTTTGTACAAAAGCAATTACGGAAAGGTTTTAAAAATAAAAATAGCCACGATAAATAGGTAAAAAAAAAATGTATTTTGAGGGCCCCAACTTTGGAGGGAAAAAAATATTAGTACAAGGAAAGCACAATAAAGCAATTATGGAAAGGTTTTAAAACTAAAAATAATTAGGATAAATAGGTAGATAAATTTTTATTTTGAGGGAAAAAAATACATGTAGCACAAAGAAAGCAGAAGAAAAGATAAAGTGGAGATGCGGGGGATCGAACCCCGTGCCTCTCGCATGCAAAGCGAGCGCTCTACCATTTGAGCTACATCCCCATTTGTTTATACTTTTTGTAATATTTATTAATAACTGCTATTGTACATTAGTTCTAATAGTTAATCTTTTATGGTATCTTCAATCTTAATCACTTATCAAGAACAATTTGTCACTGATTACGATTTTTGTTTAAAATTTTTTTTAAGATTGGCCCTCATATTTTTAAATAAGCCAAAAAACAAACACATACTAAATTAATGTAAATATTTGTCTCACGTATGTTAACATTTTTCGACTAAAATATTGATTAAAGACAAAATCTGCAGTACTCAATGAAAAGTTAAAAAGAAGAATACGATAAAAATTAGTGATATAAATGTGATAATAAATAAAAGTTAAGGATCTTTAATATATTATAGTATATCTCTCTACCATGCCCAACGAAAAGATTTGAACTTGTGAAATTTTAGTAAATGTGTCCTTTTCCATCAAATGATGGTTACTGTATTCACACCTTGGTTTTTGTCTATTATACCACATTATAATTATAATGAAGGTTATCAATTTTTGTTCATTTTTACACTCATGTCTTTAATTTTTTTCGTCATATTATCATCTTTAAATAGCACATTTGTTTTTTTATGATCGTTTCTGTCCAAGCGCGTGTAAAATGTTTTGTCAAAATTTGTATTTATTGTTTATATTGCTTATTTTAATTACGATGAGCAAATAAGTCTTTTATTTTGTCTTAATTGATTTTTTAGCCTTCATCAGAAACAAGATATGCTAATAGTATACAGTTGAATTTAAAACGAGAAAAACGTTTGGAATACAAGTATAAAAATGCGCAGAAATTGAGGACTTGCATGAAAATTGTAGACGATCTTCTTTTAACATTTTTTATTTTTAATTACATATTTGGCAGAGTTTATGTTTATAAACTGATCAAAGTCCCTTTGTATCTAAACATTTTATAGAATTCATAACTTTTTGTAAGTATTATACCCTAGGTCCAATCAACTTTGGACATAAATACTTTTATAAATAATTAATGCAATTAAATGACAGATCTATTATTTAATTAATAGACAATTAAATAAATAATAGAGTTCGTGGATTCAAATATTTGTAATTTGTTAATCACAAGGAGTTGTGATTGTGAGATACAAATTACATCTGATTGAATCTTAAATCATCCGTGGTCGTAAGTAATAACGAGATACGGATATCGTTATTACGGATAGACCATCACGTGTGGCATTTCTTACTTGTGAAGTAAGTAGCTGATCTCACAAGCTAAAGTGTGGTGACACTTAAATGAATACGTGGATGTTTTTGTTATAGAACAAAACATTGGAGACCCGTCGAGAGATTCCACATGGATAACTATCTGAGTGTCAGTGATTAATCTCTAACGTTCGGTAGTGGAATTGGTCCTTTGACTTGAGGTCGTCATAGTACCTTATATGAGGACAGTCATACTTTGACGGTGTTGGATGTTGCTCTGAAAAGGGCCGCTAATACGATATCGTTCGGGTACGTCAAGAACCGTATGAAGGTTGTGATTGATCAATAAAGGATTCGTCACTCTTAGATGGTAGGAGATTATGATCTGCGTTTCATTCAATTAAGTCGATGATGAAATCCTTGGCCAAGGTGTACTCATAAGTCGAAAAGGAGTTTTCGACTTATATTGATTTAATAGTGGAGTGAAAGATATGATCGATGATCGAGATTGACACAACTCCATATCTCGTAATTGATCGGATCATATTGACGAAGGGATTATAGTTTCACGGTAAACGAACGAATTTGGTTTTGTCATACCACGTGACATTTCCCGTCACATGTATTGCCCTGACACATTGCTAGATGTCAATCAGGGACGGCGAATGTGAATTGACGATAAATTAAAAGGGTGTTTTAATTTATCAATTTTGATTAGATCAAAATAATATTTCACGTCGTTAGGTATCGTGGTCGGGAACCTAATGGGTCTCACACAAAAGAGAATTGGAAGATTGCAAATTGCCAATTGGTTAATTTAACAATCGTTGGATAAATTAATTAATTGGATTTGTTATTTATATTTTCGAATTAATTAATTGGATTAATTAATTCACGGACCGGGTTTAATTAATTGGATTAATTAATTATTGGACCGGACCGGGCCTAGCCTGTTTGGGTTTATATAAATACATAACTAGGGTTTGAGGTCCATTAAGGTTTTTCATTATTCTTGCTGGCACAAGAAAAAAACCCTAGAGGTTGCAATCATATTCTCTGTGTGGATCACCGTTGGAGGCTGGACAATTGGACAGCTGTGATGACGAATCAAGGTTGTGGAACGAAAAGAAAAGCAAAGAATTGCAGATCTGGAAAATGTACAATCTTATCACAATTTCTATCTAAACACAAAGGCGATTCTTGGTGGGAATCGAAAATTATTTTAAATTCCGCTGTGCATGTATAAGTAAATTCCCAACACTTTTATCCATTTATTATCCACACATTCTATATGACGTACTACTTATAATCTAATAAAAACTTTAGTCCCTCTTGTTTTTAGCTTTTGAAGTTTTCCATGTTGAGAAATTGAAGCTATTAGTAATTGTGGAAAGAATTATTAATGCACGATCTTTTTGTTGTTATATTATGTTTTTACCATTACTTGCATAGACTCCCTTTACTCTAAGATAACCCTTAACATTTCACTTCATCCATTCGACCATGCCACTCTAGTTTGTTCCTCTCATGTAGTAAAATGTAGAATCTCGCCACACGTTCGATGAAATGTTGCAATGCACTTGATATTTTGATACAAAATTTGCTCCTAATAATATTGTGTAGCCCAATCTAGTTCCCAACCCATTAAGTTTTTAAATGTAAAAGAAAATAGGGGACAATACATAAATCCTACATATAAAAAACACATTTCAAAACTAACAAACTCCATAAAACTTTTTAAAAAATCAGGTGATAAATCAATTTATTAAAATTTTAATTATAATATAATATAATTAATCACACCAAATTTAAAATTAAAGCCCTTCTCTTTCTCTCTCTACTCTCTATCCTTTCCCTACCCTTTTCCCCAACAGATGTGACCATCGGCTTCGACGACCACTCCGGTGACTACTCTGACGATCTCTCCAATGATCATTCCAACAATTGCTCAGATCACCTCACCGACGACTACTTTGGGGTCACTCCAACGATTGCTCCGGCTCCAATGATAGAAAAATCTTCAAAAATTGAAAACAATACTTTATTGTAGAAAAGTCTCCAAAAATTTATTTGTGACCAAATTTATTGTTCGGAACTATACCTGTGTTTCATGTGACTATTTGTGATCAAATTTATTTTCGTTGTGATTGTATGTGACCGTTTAATTTGTAACAGTATGTAACAAATTCACTGACCTATGTTATCTGTGATTAACTGTGGCTAAATTTATCTTTAATGTAACTCACTACAATCAAACTTGTATTCAGTGTAAATGTTTGTGACCAGGTCAATCTTTGACTATGCCAAGTCACAACCGATCACAATCAACAACAAATTGATCACAAACAGTCACAATAAACACGTACTTGGTTACATAGGATCGCCACAAACAAATTTGCATACACATCAGACCAATTTCACAATCCACCAACCACCACCACCACCGGCATCATACCATCTTCAGAACCACTACCAACCACCGTCAAACCTTAAAGATCGCCATCGAGTACAAATCTTAACCACAAAATTTCAAGAGCCAATTCAAAAAACGAAAAAAAAAAGTATTTTAACCATCCCAAATCTAAAAGTGACAAACACGAGGTGTGTATTCTTTTGCAATTTCTTCAAGCACCGTTGGACCACTTCCGAACCACCATCCCAACCAGCCGATCCCCAGATCTACAATCCCAAGCACCCACCATCGAACCACCATTCCTTCAAGCACCCCACTATCTCAATCAGTCACTCCCTAGTTCTGTTGTCGAACCACCACCAGTCCACCATATCATTACCACCGCACTCATTTTCAGAAACTGGACCACCCCAAGCATTTTTTGCATGCAAAGGTGTCGCAAGCAACGCTTATCGTCGCTGTGCGCGACGATTCTGCTCTCACATAGCGACGAACTGCTGTAAGCATCTGCTTTCTCTAGCAGTTCTACTCCGCCCTAGGGGATTAGATGAAGATGAGCAGATTAATGGTAGAGATTGGAGAGAGAGAAGATGACAAATGTGGTAGAGAGAGAGAGAGCATGGGGACTGGGTTTGGAATAAAATCGGGGTGTGGTAGGGTGGGGATTATTATCTGGATTAAGGTTTAATTAATTTTTTAATTACAATTGATAATTCTATTTACCACCTGAAATCTAAAATATAAACTTAAACACCTTATTTATGAAAACTAATTTTTAATTCTAGGGTTCTAGGTAATTTTCTCAAGAAAATATGTGAAATTTTAGTCTAATCTTGGATCCACCCCTTTATTTGTAGGAAAAGTTTATTTGTACATAATTATAGCACATAATCTTGTCCATAATGTGATGTGACAATCATCTGATTGTTGATGTGAAAGTGTGAGATTTGAATTAAAGGTTGGACCAGTGTCACCTGTAATTATAGATACTATTATGTAAACAATTATGTACATGTAGTACTTTCCTTATTTGCATTGGTTGAAGGGATTATTTTTTTTTTTTTAATGTAAAATCTTGCCCCCAACTAAATTAAAATCATGACTCCATCAGATTTGCACTACCCACCACCAAATTCAATACCCACAATTTTAGAAGAAAGTCCACCACAATAGACACATAAGGGACATAGCACACCATGATGCATCGACATTTCCAATCATAAATAGTTGACATAAAAACAAAATATATGTTAAGTTCATCCAACAATCACAATTGATACAACTGGCTTAGAAAAAAAAGAAATAAGTAAAAGGAAAATTGGAAGATCATTCACCAAAACTCAAAAGTTTCTCCAAATATTCAGCTCCCAAGTCCTCTACCACAACAATATTTTCTACCTCTGCCTCTTTTGCCTTCCTTTTCTTAATAAATGATCTTTTCCTCATTGAATGCCTCTTCTTCAGTGCAATCACTGGAGAGCACTCTCCTTGATCACAACCATTCTTCATATCTTGAAGCGACTCGATCACTCTCTCCACCGGAAAATTGAGCACAGCAGATGGACCACGGGTTGCAAATGCAGCTTCGTCATAAGCTAATGCAGCAGCCTCCGGGCTATCGAATGTTCCAAGCCAAACACGTACTCCTTTTCTAGTCGAATCCCTAATTTCGGCTGCGTATTTCCCCCAGGGCCGCTTTCTGACACCGATATAGGATTTTTCTCTTTCCTTTTCGACTTTTGTGCTTGATGTAACCTCTTCTTCTTTGCAACTTATCGAAGAATTGGAATTGGAGTCATCACTTGCAATTTCTGCTAGGATGCCAAATAGTAGCATTTCTTGGGAGTCATTGACATTGAATGGGAGTGAATTGTGTTCTAAAACAAGTTTATTATCCCATTCCCAAGAGAATTTTTGGGGAGAATTAGAAGATGAAATGGGTGAATATTGATGTTGGAGTTGGGTGCTACTATTACTAGAGTTCATAATAATATGAATTAGGAAATCGAAAGTAGAATAAAGAAGAAATGGTTTGAAGTGGTTCGCTCACTGCGTCGAACAATTGCACTTGCTTTGATTCTTGAAGGTTTGGTAATATTTTTCGAATATGGGAGTCTATATATACCTGAAGTAAGGGGAAATTTCAGCAAAACGAAAAATAGAAATCAAATTAATATGACAAGACAGTGATTAAAATATAGAGAGTTGGTAATAATACTATACATTATTAGAAAATATTCGTATGGATCACTCTAATGTGGGGTCCAACTGATTTCTAGCTTTGGCACGTGAGTCAAACCATTTTTGGTGACGCACGGCGGCGGGGGTCCTACTCAACTTAAAATAATCACTGCCTCAGTAAATTCACGTTTTTAATCTCTATAATTTCCATTCAAATTGAATTTCTATGAGAGCATAAAAAATAGGAAAAATTGCAGCTGAAGCTCCAAATTTTTGAAACATTAGCAGACTTTTTTCAAATCTTTCATTTGTAATAGTCGTCGTCCCTAACCTTTACAAACGTTACAGATGAGACCCCTTTGAACGATTTTCGTCAAAAATTTCATTAGTTGATCGAAAATTTGAACTTTGACCATCTTTAATCAATTATAAAAGGACAATATGGTAACTTTCTATTTACCACATTCAAAAAACTTAAATAAAAAATAACAACAAAAAAATAAAAATAAAAAATAAAACAAAAGAAGAAAACAAAATAAAAAGGAAAAAATCTTCTTCTCCTCCACCCCACGCCCACCCCCAACCCCAACCCCAACCCCTAACAATATCGGTCTCTCTCTCTCTTGCTCCTCTACACCAAGGAAATCCCAAATCCAAATGTGATGACGACGGCCTCAAACACCTTATGCAATCTCCATTCTTTCTCTGTAAAAATGGCTTCTGAAGAACCATCCCAAAACCCAACAAACCCCTGAAGATCAATTGCAAAATGAAGAAGGAATGTCACTTATTTTCATGTTGCTCTCAGCTGGAACCATATTCCAACATCTCCCACCTGCTTTTGAAAAGAAGGGCTACACACACATACGGCTGTTATGGCCACCATTGAAAGCATTGCAGGCTTATAAAGCAAAGTTCGACTGCTGCTTCTATAAACCAATTTATGATTATAAATACCACAGGGATGCGGAACACTTCCTTCAGACATTCCAATTTCAAAACCAGTGGTCGCCCCTTCATTTTTCTTTTAGTTCTTGTTCAGAAATGTCAACAGTGATGAATTTATTATTGCTGGTTTGGTTTGGGTTGGGTTGGGTTGGGGTGGGATGGATGAGTGGGTGGGTAGGGAAGAAGATCCATTTTTCTTTTCTTTTCCCTTTTTTTTTTGGGGTTTTTGATTTAGGTTTTTTAAATTTTTGAATGTGGTAAATAGAAAGTTACCATATTGTCTCTTTATAATTGATTAAAGATGGTCAAAATCCAAATTTCGGGTCAACTAACAGAATTTTTAACGAAAATCGTCCAAAGGGGCCTCATCTCCAATGTTTGTAAAGGTTAGGAGTGACGGCTGCCACAAATGAAATGTTTGGAGAAAGCCTGCTAATGTTTCAAAAGTTTGGAGCCTCAACTGCAATTTTCCCTAAAAAATATCTAATTTCTAACGTGTCTATTTTTTAGGTTCGTTATTAGTTGTCACAATTACACAGTTCTTGGAATAATCATTTTCAAAATTCAATGAGAACACAAATTTTTTCCTCATTATCTTTTTATGGTCGTAAAATCTTTATCAATAATATATATATATGTCCTATGAATTTAATGATTAGTCAATTAATTTGTGTGCCATGTCATTGATACTTAATATAAGCTAAATACAGATGTTTAGAAGATCATTTCCGTATATATATGTATATATATTGATATTTGATATATCTCTCAGCCCTTGTTTGATTCCTATTCATAAAGCCCGTTTGGTAGTCATTTTTTTTAAAATGCATTTTTCTCTTTCTTTTCAACCGCACATTCTTTATTAAAATAATATTACACATAAATAAAAAATATTTCCTTATTTTTCAACCACATATTTCACATCAATTTACTATTCTAAAATGTATTTTTACATAAAAATGTCTATCAGACACACTCATAATGAGTAATGCTATGTAGCTCTACTGAGTTTGCTTTCTTAGTTTACGTAACACTAAACGATAGGTTAAATAAAAAATAAAATTAAATGAATTATCAATTAATGTCACGTTAGCATCATCTAAATTGGGATTGCAACTCCAGTGGGGATAAATATCATTACGCTTTCATAATTCATTTTACTCTATCATTATTTCAACCATACATTCTTCAATAAAATAATATTACACATAAATCAATATTTTTTTATTTTTTAACCACACATTCTCCATCAATATACTGTCACAAGATGTATTATTAGACACAAAATTGAGGCTCAAACACGTGCTTAATATCAAAAGTTGTATTTCGAACCACTCAAATATAGAGATCTCATTTAAACCTCTCTTCGTAGGGATTTTATTAAAATATATTGAGTGAAAAAGTTAAAAAAAGCTGATAAAATTATGAATTTCCTTGAAAATTTATTTTAAAAAAGAACGTAAGATTAAAAATAATTTTGAAAAATAAAAATCAAACTGGGCTAAATAATACAAAAATTAATTAGTATTGAATCTTGTGTGAGTACAAGACAAAACAATGGTGTGCTCAGGGGTGAATTTAAGGATGGCCAACTTCAGTTGGAAATTTGGACAACGTTAAATGAACATAATTTTTTTACATAATCATTTATCTACCATTTATAATAGAGCATGGGAACCACATTTGGAAATTTTTATATTCATAAGGGATCGCGTGCACTGCGAGAGGGGGGACACCATTCGGTAATCCCCATTCGATACATTTAGTTTAATCCTGGAAATTTTATTTGACATATAGTTCAACCATAACTCTATCCCTAAGTAACGGCGGGGTTATACCGAGGATAGCCTCAGTCCATTTGTGTTTTAATGATATTTTTATATGGAAATGTACTTTAAAATATATTTTTTTTGTGAAAATTCTTTTACATATTAATTCGGTAAACAATTTTTTAGTCCAATTCTATCTGAATAATGGCATCTAACACTAGGTTCAAGACCACCAATTTATGTGACGTATTACATTATATTATAGGTTCAATTAAATGTGAAATTATGTTATTTATTTAATTGTACGTTTCATTTAATCACAGTTTGTATCCTAAATTGATATTATAATACTAATTATAATAAATAGCATTATTCACTTTGCCTGCTCGAGCGTGCGACTTTTTTTACTGTGATTCTTCTGTGATGTGCCGACAAACGAATGGTGTGCTACGACTTTTATAGTGAATCTATGATGTGAAAAATCTTTAATTTTTTTTCCCGTGTCAGTAACTATTTCACCAAATCCATCTTCCACATTAATATTTATTCCTTATCTAGAAGTCAGCAGTCTAAATGACAGTAAATAATGAGACAAAAGTAGCATAAAAATAGTTGAATGTACTATACATAACAATGACCCATTAAGTTTTAAAACATAATTGTTCCATGCTAATTTCTCATAATTATAATACAATAAATTGAATTGTTATATTTGTGGTCTTACTCGATTTATACTAATGATAATCATTTCCCTATTGGCGAATTTGATGGTTACGTATACGTGATATGTGGTCATTTCACATATATAATTTGAATATTTTTTAATCGTAAATAATTTATGGGCTCGAACGAAAAACTTAAATTATCGTAATCTTAATTTCTTTACTACAGCCATTATGTGTGCCCAAATGATAAAAAGTGTGAACGCTACTTTTCTAAATTAGGATCAAGTTCTTTATCTAGAATATAACTTAGTAATCTCGATAAATAGTCGAGATCACTAGATGTCAAGAATTTTAAAAAAATCTCAACGTTCGTCGAAAACAATTGATGGTTTGACTACCAACTCATCAATTAACTTTTATTTGAGTTTACAATGCTATGCAATAATATTACTCGAGGTGTTCTTGGTGTCTATGTTACATTTTTGAATGTATAAAAATGTAACATAGCTAAAATGGACAATATGGTAGTAGCATTTTTGCGATATAAGCTAATATTAATCATCGGTTATGCTAAATGTCATATCTGCATTCATTCATCAAATAAAACTTGATTCAAGAGGTCTGCAAAAATACCATAAACATATAAGGAAAGAGTAATTTCGATAATCATGATACGCGTGTTATGCCTTTTTAAAATTATCTAAAAGTATAATTTTGTTATATAAGTGCAGAAAAGAGGAGAACAAAGAGAAATCAATAGGCTTGTGTGTATTTTGTTAAAAACCAAAATCTTGTATTTATAGGGCAGAATCAGGGATATAACAGTAATTATTTCTAGGCCTGTAGGGTATAATTGTTATTCACCTCTAAATCCTAATGAACTTACCTTTTACAACAGTCCTCCTTAAATGACACGTTACAAGATATTTGCCCTGTTAAAACCTTGTTTGATAAAAACTCAATGGGATAAAAAAAATCAAACGAAAGAAAAAGAGTTCAATTATTTTGGAGTATTAAAAATAAATGTTGCCTTATTAAAATCTTGTTAGAAAAATCCAGTGGGATAAAACCTAAATGAAGGAAAAAGAGTATTGCTACTCCCGCTGACGTTGATCACTGAAAATTTTTGAATTGACGCATACCAATCTCATGAACTAATTTCTTAAATGTAGACGTTGTCAATCTTTTGTGAATAAATCGACCACATTATCACTTGAGCGAATTTGTTGGATATAAATGTTGTCATTCTTTTGAAATTCATGTGTATGAAATAATTTTGGAGAAATATGTTTCGTCCTGTCACCTTTGATATAACCTCCTTTGAGTTGTATAATACAATCTGCATTGTTTTCATACAAAATTGTTGGACTATCCTTTGTTGAAGTTAACCCCCATGATGCTTGGATATGATAGATCATGTTTCTCAACCACACACATTCTCAACCTACTTCATGGATTGCAATAATTTCAGAATGATTTGAGAATGTAGCTGTCAAGGATTGCTTCACAGATCTCAATGATATAGCCGTTCCTTTATGTGTAAACACATAACCTGTTTGTAATTTAGCTTTATGTGGGTCGAATATGTAACCTGTATCTGGATATCCCACAAAAGCAAATCTCGGCTTTTGAGAATAAAATAATCTCAAATTAATAGTACCCTTTAGGTAAAAAATATATATATTTAACACCATTCCAATGTCCTTGAGTTGGTATAAAGTTATATCTTGCAAGGAGATTTACACAAAAAGTTACATTGGGTCGAGTGCAATTTTCAAGATAAGTTAATACTTTAATTGCACTGAGATATGGTACTTTAGGACCAAGAGCATTTTCTCCTTCTTCAAGTGGATGAAATGCATCTTTTTTCACATCAAGTGATCGAACAACCATAGGTGATGTTAATGGATGTAGATTATCCAAATAAAAATGTTTTAAAACTTTTTCTGCATACGTAGATTGGTGAACAAATAATCTATCTACGAAATATTCAATCTGCAATTCGAGACAAAATTTATATTTTCCCCAAATCCTTCATCTCAAATTCATTTTTCAAATAATCAACAATTTTGTTGAGCTCTTCAGGAGTTTTAATTAAATTTAAATTATTAACATAAACTGCTACAATTGCAAATTCAATATCTGTTTTCTTTATGAAAACACATGGACAGACATCGTCATTATTATAACCCTCATTCAACAAATATTCGCTAAGACAATTATACCACATGCGTCTGAATTGTTTTGATCCATATAATGATCTTTACAATTTAATTGAGAATATAGTTCTCGGACATGTATCGTTTATTTCTCGCGCCTTAAGTCCTTTAGGGACTTTCATATATATGTCACTATCAATTGAATCGTACAAATAGACAGTTACTACATCCATGAGACACATATCAAGATTTTGTGACTCAGTGAAACTAATTAAGAATCTAAAAAGTGATGGTGTCCATTACAGGAGCATATATTTCCTCATCATCAATTTCTGGTATTTGTGAGAAACCTTAAACTATTAGTCGGGCTTTGTACCTTATAATTTCATTATTTTTATTTATCTTTCGTACAAAAACTCATTTGTATCCAATATGGATTACATTTTTAGGTGTTCGAGCAATTGGTCTTAACACTTTTCTTTTCTCCAAAGAATTCAATTTTACCTGTATGGCTTTTTTCCATTTTGGCCAATCATTTCTATTTTGACAATCTTTAACTGATTGTGGTTCAGGATCCTTATTTTGCATAATATCAAGAGTCACATTAAAAGCGAAAATATTGTCTATAACAACATTATTCCGTTCCCATAATTTATGAGATAACATATAATTTATTGAAATCTTATTATTTTCAGACGCTTGTGGTTCTTTGGGAATTATATTTTCAATATTTGATTGATCAACCTTTTCTAGTTCAACTTCTTCCAAAATTTTTGGTTGATTTCTCTCTTGTACAGTCTTTTGAACCAACTGATCGACCACGCTTTTGACATATTTGAGATTCATTTACTGCAGCAGATTGTCCTATGAGGACATCAATTTTCGCTGTAATATTTTCTACCGAAATATATGACTTTGTCGCTTTTTTTAATCAAAAAATACATCAGGTAATTGATTTGCAACTCTTTGTAGATGAATAATTTTTTCAACCTCTTGCTCACATTGATTGCTGCGGGATCAAAGTGAGATAGAGTTATTTCATTCCTAGTAATTTTACCTTATTTTTAAGAATGTAGTTTTTTCCCCCCCAAAGTTGGAAAAGTCATTTCATCAAAATGACAATCTATAAAACGTGTAGTAAATAAGTCACCCGTTAAAGGCTCAAGATACCTAGCCTCCGTTTGAGCCCCATTATTTCTCATTACATTAAATTAAATTTTTCTCTCTCCTACTTTTGACCACACAATCTTCAATAAAATAATATTACAAGTAAATCAAAAAAATTTCAACCACTCATTTTAAAAAAAATAATATTCATTTCATTATAATGCCAAATAATGGGGCTCAAACACACCCTAATTGATGGCGAATCAAAACCCATATAAATCCCAAATTTTCGTTGGGAACCCATTTTAGTACGTTGTATGGGTGAAATAGGAACTTGGATAGCACGACCAAAAATCCGTAGGTGAGAAATATCAGATTTATAACCAAATGCCAGTTACAAAGGTGAATATTGATAATAGGCAATTGGTCTAATACCGACCAATGATACAACATGTAATATGACATGACCTCAAACAGAAGCTGAGAGTTTTGTATTCATAAGTAATGATCTAGCAATAAGTTTAGACGTTTAATAAATGAATTCGCTAATCCATTTTGTGTATGGGCATGCACAACTGAATGTTCAATTATAATCCCGATTGACATACAATAATCATCGAATGCTTGTGATTTAAATTTACCAGCATTGTTAAGACGAATAATTTTAATTGAGTAATTGAAAAATTGTGCTCGTAATTTTATAATTTGAGCAAGTAATCTAGCAAATGCTACATTCCTAGTGGAAAAGTAATCAAACATATGACCATCTAATAGAAGAATCAATTAATATTATAAAATAACAAAATGGTCCACATGATGGTTGTATTAGCCCATATATATTTCCATAAATTCTTTCCAAAAAAGTTGGAGATTTAATATTGACCTTTATAGCTGAAGGTTCAATGAGTAACTTGCCTTGCGAACAAGTTATACATGGATAATCATTTGGTAAAAGAATCTTCTTATTCTTTGAAGGATCATTTGGTAAAAGAATCTTTTTGTTCTTTAAAAGATATCAATGGGAGTTATTTATTATTCGACACATCATTATAGCTCCTGATGTCCAGGTCGATCATGACAAAATATAAAACTTTTTGCGTCAACGAACTTCTGATTCGTGACATTATTTGATTCAACTATTTTTATAAATGTATAAGACATGCCAGATGAAAGTGCATGAAAATTTTCTTTTATCTGCTTCTGACCGGATACAAAAGAACTTATACAAAGATATTCGGTATTATTTTCTTGCATTGTCTCAATATGATATCCATTGTAGCGGCTATCTTTAAAGCTAAGCAAAATTCTTCTAAATTTGCTAGAATAAAGTACATCGTCAATATATAATTTTGTATTATTTGGTAAAATAATACAAGTTCTTTCGGAGCCTTCAACGATATTTGATGCACCTGATATTGTATTAACATTGTTTTTTCTAATGTTAAGTCCAAATTTTTTTTTTAAGAATAGTATGTGTAGTTATACTATCAATCAAGCAGGTGTCATGACAATTTATCATAAATCTATCAATATAACAAAATAGGTATATTTTAAAAATCTTGAATTTAAATTTAAAATGATAAACATAATTAATACTGTGAAATTAAAGATGCATAAAGTTCAAGATTTTTTTTTTTTTTTTTTGCAAAAAGTAAAAACATATATCAAACTAAATTATTAAAATAAAGGGAAATACTGGAAATATAGAAAAAAACTAATATATATCTTCCATTACACCACCTCCAATCAAATGGTCAATATTTTCATTTGGATCAGCAAAGAATTGAAGACATCCAAATGAGACACATCAAATGAATAATCATAGTCAGCAAAATTTGTTTCTACTTTCCCCTTTCCCTTGATTGACTTTTGATAGAGATCCACAAAGTGTTTTGCTGTATGACAAGTACGTATCTAATGCCCTTTCATTTCACATCTAAAAGTAACTTTTTTTGTGTACCTTTTCAATGTGCTACTTTCATTTGTTTTGTACCTTTTGAAATTGTTGCCTTGTTGTTGAAAACTTTATTGATTATTTCGTCCATTGTTTATTCCGCGTCTACGTCTTTGTCTTAATATTTCATTTGCTTTAGGTGAGATAGTACCAGTTACTTCAGGCAATGGTACGGAACCAGTTGAATGTAATCTACGATTTTTTATCAACAATTCATTATTCTGTTCAGCAACAAGCATGCAAGATATAAGTTCTGAGTACTTTTTGAAATCACGCTCACGATATTGCTACTACAGGAGCACATTCGAGGCGTGAAAGATGGAAAAAGTTTTCTCCAATATATTTTATCAGTGATTTTTCTTCACACAATGTTAATTTTGAACAATTCAGAATTGTACTCAATAATAGTTTTGAAATCTTGCAAACAAAGGTGTATCCACTCATAGCGAGTTTTGAGAATGACTATATTCATCTGATGATCAAATCTCTCAGTTATTTTTTTCCAAAGAACCTGTGGTCTTTCTATATTGAATTTTCCTCCCATGGTGAAAATGATGACATGAGTGATTTTGCACGATCCTGCAGGAATCTTTGTTTCCTTCTTTTATTGTCTCTTCCAAGCCTTTTGAGACAAGATGGATATTAATATTGAGTACTCATGTTAGATAATTTTTGCCAGATATATTAAGTACAACAAACTCGAGTTTCATGATATTTGTCATTTGATTAACTACACAATAAAGTAAAATAAAATATAATTAATTTCGAAAAATATGATTAAACATCATATAATAGTTAATCAAGTAACATGACATAAGTGACGTGTTTTCCTTAAGGGATAAACACTAAAATAATATGTTTTTTGAAACATTTGCTATTTCGGGAGCACATTATATTTTATTATTACTTCTTAAAGAGCAATATGTCAATATTCTTTTGGAATTTGAAAAATATAATTTATACTCTTTAGGAGTAAGTAATATTCTTCAAGAATATTAATTATAATGATATACTACTTCCGGAGCTACAATAAATTATTTATAATAGACAGATTTACGATTAATATTCTTCTGAAATATTAAATATGATATTGTGCTACTTCAGGAGCAATAACATAATAGATTACCAATTTAAAATTTATCGAATAATATCTGAAAAAATAAATTAATCAAGTTAAAGACACAAAGATTATTTGATAATAATCACAAACGTACATCTAAAAAAATAGAGCAAAGAGTACATGAACTAAAATCGTGAATAATGTGTACAGGCATGAATTAAAGCAGACATAATTATTTCTGAACCATACGGATGCATGAATAGTTAAAGACATGATGAATTAACTCATTGAGGACAGATATCAATTACATTTTGAAAAGACATCAATTACATAAATAAAGGAATTGCATAAATCAATAAGCAAAACCATTGGATTTGAAAAAAGAAGAAGTTTGGGTACATGTAATGATGGCGGCGACAGAAGGTGCAAATAAACTATTAGTTGATATAGTATATCTTCACAAATGAAACCGTTGAGAAACCATTATAATGGCGGCAGAATCAAGAAACAATGAGGTCACGTATTTCTTCATAAATAATATGGTTTCCACAGAGATATATGTAAAATTCACGTGTTACCAAATTAATTTTGGTACACATGATAGATGATTATGTTTGTAAAAATTACTACTTTCACTAAACTTTTGAAAGATTTTGTGTTGATAACGTTTTATAAAAGTGAAGAAAAGAAGAAAACGGAGAGAAGTCAATAGACCTGCGTGTATTTTATTAAGAATCAAAGTTCCCTATTTATAGGGCAGAATTAGTGATACAACAATAATTATTTCTAAAACTGCAGGAGTATAATTGTTATTCACATTTAAACCCAAATAAGCTTACCTTTTATAACAAACTTAAGCTTTTTAAAAAGTTAAGTTACTTACCTTGCAAGGGTGAAATGCTTGTTGGGATAAAGTAGTAAAATTTGTAAGTAGTTTCCATAAGTTGGTGATAAATGATTGTCATACCACAGTAAGCGATCATGTATTGCAAATTGCTCGGTTAAACTAATTTATTAAAAGTTTATACGATTAAAAATGAGTTAGGCATATTAATTTAAATCTTGAAATAACTCAAAATCGGAGAGAGATTAGAATGGGAAGTTCTTAGAGACGGCCGCGTTGGACCCACATTCTTTAAAGAATATATATATATATTCTTAAACAGTGATTTGATATCATTTCAATCATACATTTTTCAATAAAATAATATTACACATAAATTTAAAATTTTACCTTACTTTTTAACCAAACATTTTCTATCAATACAATATTTAAAATTACATCCTCATGAAAATAATTGACTCAAACAAGTGCATAGTATGCTAGCAATTTCTTCTGACCGTTCAAATTCAAGGAGCAGCGTAGGAATATTTGAAAGTCCTCATATGAAATAAGACCGTTCAATTATAAAATTATTGTACTAATTATTTAGTTACATCTGTTAACTGCTTCTTAGTCAATTCGACTTTACAAAATTTGGTGGGCCCACCGAAAATCAATTCTGTAATTAGTCAGCATTTAGCCAGCAGTGCAATGCTGATCTGTTCGTTTTTTAATTTTGTAAAATTTTATTTTCATCAAATAAAATCATTTTTTTTTATTTCAATTTGGTTTCATACATGATTTTAGCGACACAAAAATAAAATCTTTAAAATAAATTAAAAAATATATTAGTACTTAAATTAAAACATCCTAAACATAAATGTCACAGTATTAATATATATTTGTAACAATCCAAACTTAAACCAATAAAGTAATATTAGGTTTAACTATAAAATTTCTTCCGAAATTCATTCTTTCCAAAATAATTTTAAAAAAATTATCATAAATCATTATTTGCCTAAAGAACCAACATAAGTCGACTAGAAAGTATGATTTTGAAGCAGAAACTGAACTAATTAATAAACCATATAGCTTAGATCAAACAAGTAATTAAGTGAACAGTTCAGATTTAACTTTCAAAATCTAAACTAAATCAGTTATAAATAGTTTGATTCGGTTTAGATTCAAAATGTTAATCTCAAACCAATGATTTTAGAATCGCAATTTCAATTTGATTTGACGGATGATCCATCGTTTCATTTATCTCTGTTTATATGCCTAAGTCTCAAAATTATAAGCAAAAGTAGAAATTTTCCCTTTGGTAATGGTAATGAAATATGCTCCTCAACGGCACCAGTTCAAGTCCTTCAGGATCACTGAGGTGAGTACTCGGCTGTAAATTTCAGGATCCCATAAAATTAGATGAGATGAGCATAAGTTGGTCCGAACACCCACAATCATTAAAAAAAAAAAAAAAACAAAGAAATGGTAATGAAATAGTAGACTTGTGGTTTTTCAATGTTATGAATTTTCAGGTTTTCTTGTTTTTGTTTGATTCATTGAATCCGGTAATACAATTTCATCCATATTCAATTAAAGCAGGCGGATCTCTATTTCCTGGAAGCTGCTGGGTTTGAGCACTGTATAACAGTTCAGATTTAACTTTCAAAATCTAAACTAAATCAGTTATAAATAGTTTGATTCGGTTTAGATTCAAAATGTTAATCTCAAACCAATGATTTTAGAATCGCAATTTCAATTTGATTTGACGGATGATCCATCGTTTCATTTATCTCTGTTTATATGCCTAAGTCTCAAAATTATAAGCAAAAGTAGAAATTTTCCCTTTGGTAATGGTAATGAAATATGCTCCTCAAGGCACCAGTTCAAGTCCTTCAGGATCACTGAGGTGAGTACTCGGCTGTAAATTTCAGGATCCCATAAAATTAGATGAGATGAGCATAAGTTGGTCCGAACACCCACAATCATTAAAAAAAAAAAAAAAACAAAGAAATGGTAATGAAATAGTAGACTTGTGGTTTTTCAATGTTATGAATTTTCAGGTTTTCTTGTTTTTGTTTGATTCATTGAATCCGGTAATACAATTTCATCCATATTCAATTAAAGCAGGCGGATCTCTATTTCCTGGAAGCTGCTGGGTTTGAGCACTGTATTATTGACAGGGATATTGGATGATAACTATATTTAGAAACACCAATTAATTTATTCCTTTTTAGACTATTAGATGGTCTAAAAATGGTCAAACAATCAATCGAATTTCGAAATTGGTCTCTTTAAATGAGTATCAACCCAAGAATAGACTTTTAATGATAGAATCTTTAGACTCGATGTGGTATGCTAAAACATCTGCATTCAATTCTCACGATTGTGCAATAAGAAAATTATGCATGTGTTAGACTTTTAATTAAAATAAATTCATTCTGCATGCGACTGGCGGGTTGAAAACATGACTAGAACGAATACGTATGATCATTTTATAATAAGTTTAGTTGCTGAAAAAAAATAATTAAGATCAAGTTTTCATGAATGTAGAAGAAAAAACGAGCTTTTGGAAATGGCATAAACTGGAAGAAAAACTGAATTTTTTTATTAATGCTAATTATTTGTAAAAAATTGAATTGAAATTGATTTTGATGATAATATAGTAATTTGATATAACTTTAGTCTATTCTTCTAGATTTTTCGAAACTGGAACTTGGAGCTGTTTTGATAGCAACATTTCAAAAGTTTGAATCATACCAATGGCAAAGTCGTAGTTGTAAAGAAAATAAATTAAACCATTCGTCATTCTTGAATATTTGCAAACTTTAGTCATACTTTAAATTGATAAACACATTTTTTACTACCTAAAAACTTAGTAAAAATAATGTATTACCTGCTGTTGTAATTTAAACACACTAATACAACCAGGGACGGATTCAGGATCGGACTAAAAAAATGGAAAAATTACCCAAAAACCTACCATTTAACTAAACATTTCAAATATCACATCTTAAAACCTTTTTTTTTTTTTTTAACAAATCATGAGTTAATTCATCTTTTAAATATTAATAATATTATTATAAAATTAAAATTTAATCCACATAGTCAACCCCACCCACCTCCATTTGTTCAAACCCAATTTCATTTCTAACTTTATCTTCTCTCTCTTCCCTCCCTAGCTCTTTTCTCTCTATATCACCATCTCCACCCACCCCACCCCCTTTCTATATTCCAGCACGATTGTCAGCTGTAGCTTCTGGTGATCCGATAAGTGGTGGTGACTATACTAGAGGTTGAGGAGGTGGGAATTCAGATGTGGACTTTATTTGAGTCGATTTTAGTGGTGGTGACTGATGGAGGCAGTGGACTGTACTAGAGCTAATTTAAGTGTGGACTATATTGGACTCATCGATGAAGTTGGTGGTGGCTACGTGCAGTGCCTGACCCACAGCTTCGTGTGGCTCAACTTGCGCTACCATTGCGCTCCATCACCGTGAAACAGACTTACTTGTTGCTGCGTGCGACTCTCCTTTCTTCCACTCCCCCTCTCCATTTTTCTAATCGACAACATTGCATCTCCACTATCTATTTGTTAGCGACACATCGTCGCTTGTCGTCATGGATAGACTTCAAATATCGGAGATGGAGTTCAAATTGTGTGTGATGGTTGGAGATGGAGTTCAGATTGTTAGAATTATCACCAGTTTGCTGTGGTTTCGATTTTACTTTGATTTTTGGATATGTGATTTGCCTGGGAGGCGATGATGGTTAGGTGAAGGTGCTGGAAATTTATTTGTTGTTCAAAATTGGAAAGAAAAATAAATAAATTTGCTTAACCATGTGATCACATGGATTAAGCCTATGCGGTCGCATGAGGCACTCCTGAGAATGGGAGGGCTGGCTATACTATGACCATGCGACTGCATGGGCTGCCCATGCGGTCGCATGGTTATCAAAAACTAACCATTAGGTTAGTTTTTGACCATTTTTTCATTTAAATTTGGTGACTTTTCACTCGTTTCTTGTACCATTTCGTGGGAACTTGCCAAGGCCTATAAATAGGTGATCCAAGTGTAAGAAAAAATTCATTGAATTCCATTCAAATTCATCCCCAAATTATTCTTCCAAATATTGAGGAAATTATCATATAATCATTCCAATTTTCACTTGTTCATTGTGAAATTACATTTTTACTTTTGGTGTTCTTCACATCAAGGATTGTTTAATCCTACGAACAGTTTGCCGAAAATCCTTAAAAGCATTTGGAAAGGAGGCAAATAACGTTTGAGGATAGAAAGATTAATTTTGTGTTCAAGCCTTCGTTGATATACTTTTATATTCTTCTTCTCCATTGCCATTATTTTTTCATCAATCTCAAACATTATTTGATTACTATTATTGCAATGGAGACGGAATCTACACTTGCTACTATCAAAATGATGAATGAAGACCTGGTACACTCGGACAGATTCGATGACGCAAATTTCACAAGACGGCAAGACAAACTTAAATTTCGGTTAACGGCCTTGAAAATTTTCTACGTGCTTGATCCAAAATTGGAGCCCATTCTAGATGCAACTGACAAGGATACCGAAGAAATTCGTGCAGAAAGGAAGAAATAGGAAGATGACGAATTGATATGTCGTGGCCATATCCTAAATACATTATCCGATCGCCTCTATGATCTCTACACCAACACTACATCGGCAAAAGAAATCTGGTACGCGCTAGAAAGCAAATACAAAGTTGAGGAGGAAGGTACCAAAAAGTTCTTAATATCTAAGCATTTTGATTTCAAATTTTTGGATAATATACCGTTATTGCCTCAAGTACAAGAGTTACAAGTAATTGTAAGCAAACTGAAAGCGGTGAAAATCGAACTTACCGAAACTTTCCAAGTGGGAGCAATTATTGCTAAACTTCTCGGTTCTTGGAAAGGATATAGGAAGAAGATTCTTCACAATTTCGAAGACTTTTCTTTGGAAGATATACAAAAATATATTCGTATTGAGGAAGAATCAAGGGCAAGGGATAAGATTGAAAATTCTTATGATGGCCCTTCAAAGGTCAATGCCATGGACAATGTGGACAGCTCCAACAAATTTAAAAAGAAAGGAAAATTTCTTGGTCCTAGAAAGGATCAAGGAAAGTTCAAAACCAAAGCCAAAGGACCTTGCTATGTTTGTGGAAAATCAGGACACTATGACAATGATTGTAGACATAGAAAACAACAAAAGAATGAAGGACAAGTGAACTCCGTTGATGAGATTATCGTCACGGTGAGCGAAATCAATGCAATCCAAGATAAAGTTCTGGGCTGGTGGTACGATACATGTGCTACAATCCATGTATGTTATCATAAGTTTCTCTTCAAAACTTATCATGACATTGAAGACAATCAAGAGATACAAATGAAAAATGAAGGAAGATCAAAAGTGCTTGGCAAAGGAAATGTGGAACTTATTTTCTCTTCGGGAAAGAAGATCACTTTGACAAATGTCTTGCATGTACCGGAAATGAATAAAAACTTAGCAAGTGGTGTACTTTTGGGAAAACTTGAAATTAAATCTGTTTTTGAATCTGGAAAGCTTGTATTAACCCATAATGGGCACTTTGTTGGAAAAGGGCTATTCCACCGAAGGAATGGTCAAACTATGTACTATTGAGGATAACTCAAATAAAACTAAATCTTTTGCGTATGTTACTGATTAATTTAATTTATCGCACGGTAGATTAGCACATATAGGAGTTAATACTATGAAAAGAATGATTAAATGTGGATTAATATACTGTGATATTAACAACTTGGAAAAATGTGAAACATGTGTTAAATAAAAAATGATTAAGAAACTATTTCATAGCATAGTAAGTACAACAAGATTACTTGAACTTGTTCATTCCAACATATGTGAATTGAATGAAATGTTAACTAGAGGTAGTAATAGATATTTTATTACTTTTATTGATGATTGTTCTAAATATACCTATGTGTACTTATTAAAACATAAGGATGAAGCCTTTAGTGCCTTTAAGACTTATAAGATTGAAGTTAAAAATCAATTAAGAAGAAAAATAAAGACTTTAAGAAGTGATAAAGGTGAGAAAAAATTTTCTAATGAATTTAACATGTTTTGTGAACAAAATGAAATAATACATCAAGCTTCTGCACCTAGAATACAGAACAAAATGGATTAGCAGAAAGAAAGAATAGAACTTTTTTAAAAATGATAAACGTCATGTTGTTGAATTCTGAATTACCTTTTAACCTATGGGGGTGAAGCCTTACTTAGTGCTTGCCATATAACAAATATGATTCATATGAAAAAGAATAAAATTTTTCCATATGAAATTTGCAAAAATAGAAAATCAAATATTAGTTATTTTAGAGTGTGGGGGTGCCTTGCCTATTGTAAGAATATGGATCCTAAGAAAACCAAGTTAGGTCCTAGAGGTATCAAATGTGCTTTTGTGGGATATGCTTTCAATAGCAAAGCCTATAGATTATTAAATTTAGAAATGGATGTCATAATAGAATCAAGAGATGTGGAATTCTTCAAGAATGTAATAGTAGCTAGGAAATTTGAAAATAATAATAAGGATATTTCAATATTTAGAAGCTCACCAGAAGAGACATCCATAAAAGATGTTGAAATTGAACCTCGAAGAAGTAAAAGAATTAGAAAAGAAAAGAACTTAGATCAGATGAAATAGATCCCCAACTTATTTCTTTTTACTTAGTAGAAGGAGATAGAAAGGATGTTGTAAGAACAATTTCCTTTGTTCTTCAAGTGGAAAGTGATCCTAAAACTTATAAGGAAATGGTGCAATCTAGAGATTGCATGTTTTGGAAAGAAGCTATAAACAACAAAATGGATTCTATTATTTCAAATAACACTTGGGAAATAGTTAACTTGCCAGCAGGATCTAAGGCTATTGGTTGCAAATGGGTGTTTAGGAAAAATTACAATTTCGATGGATCACTTAATACCTATAAGGCTAGATTAGTGGTTAAAGGGTATTGTCAAAGAGAAGGAATTGATTACTTTGACACATATGCACCTATATCTAGGATAACCTCGATCAGAATCTTAGTTGCGTTAGCATCCATCTATAATATACATGTTCATCAAATGGACGTTAACATGTCATTTCTAAATGGAGATCTCGAAGAAGGGGTCAATATGGAACAATCAAAAGGGTTCGTTCTACCAAAAAATGAACATAAAGTTTGTAAATTAATTAAATCCTTATATGGACTAAAGCAAGCTCCCAAAAAGTGGCATGGGAAATTTGACACTAAATTAATCACAATTCGATAAATAAATGCCTCTATACGAAAGTGAATGATAATATATTCATGTTAATATGTTTATATGTTGATGATATGTTAATCATTAGCAATAATATAGAAGGGGTCAGAGAAACAAAATTGTTTCTATCCTCTACTTTCAAAATGAAAGATCTTGGAGAAGTTGATACTATCCTTGGTATCAAAGTAAAAAAGAATAGTGGGTATTTTACATTAAGACAATCACACTATGTTGATAGTGTGATAAACAAATTCAAACATGTGAATATTAAGGAGGCTAACACTCTTATAGATCCAAATATTAAATTGATAAAAAATGAAGGTAGAGCAATTGCACAAATAGAATACGCAAGTGTACGCATCACAATGTACAAGACCAGATGTAGCATTTGCTGTAAGTAAACTAAGTAGGTTTACTAGCAATCCAAGTTCAGAACATTGGAAGGCCATCGGTAGGTTCTTAGTTACCTAAAGAACACCAAAAATCTTGGGTTACAATGTACACAATTTCTTAAAATCTTGGAAGGATATACCGACGCAAGTTGGATATCGAGTGTAGGAGAGAATAAATCTACTTCAGGTTGGACATTCACTCTTGGAGGTGGTGCAGCTTCTTGGAAGTCTAAGAATCAAACTTGTATTACTCATTAAACTATGGAATTGGAGTTTGTAGCATTGGGCGAAACCGGGAAAGAAGTTGAGTGGCTAAGAGATTTATTATATGAAATACCTTTAGATATAAAGGATATTTTTTCTACACCTATCTTGTGTGATAGTCAGGCCACTCTAGCTCGAGCATATAACGAATTATACAATGGAAAGTCTAGACACATAAGTTTAAGACACAAGTATGTAAGGAAATTAATCAAGCATGAGTAATTTCTCTTACATTTGTTAAGTCTAGTGAGAACTTAGCCAAGCCATTTACAAAACCTCTCACAAAAGAGTTAGTGAGATCAACATCAAGTAAAATGGGATTAAAACTCCTCAAATAGATCCACCAATAACTGCAACCTCACCAAAATATACTAAACTAGTATATATATAGGTTCAAGAGGCAACAACAAGTTATTCGATAAGTGGATGGATTCAACACTATTAAATATATCTAATACTATTTTTGAAAAATAGTGTTGGTTGTTACTGTTGGAGGGATGAGTTAAAATAAACTCTTAATGAAGTTCAATATGAAGTACAATTGTACAAGTATTTGTAAAAGTAACAAAGATACTGGAAGAACTTCACCTATGTGAACTTCGAGGTGGTGCTGCCTCATTAGAGAGTTGGAGTTTTCTCTCTTTAAAAGCTCAATGAAATAGAATTAGTGCAAGGCCATATTAGCACTAAGCGAGTTTGAGGAATTAGTAAAAAGCTTAACACTTGTATGTGTGATTTCATTGGTATTGTTACGAAGAATAACTGGTTCAAGGCACACTAGCCACTTGGAATTCTAATAATGCTTTATGAGAATTACACTATGAATATATTCAAATCAAAAGATATATAATTCTTATGCATAAGTGTTGATATTTGATTATGTAATTAAAACAGATTTTGAACAAGTGGGGGATTGTTGAAAATTTATTTGTTGTTCAAAATCGGAAAGAAAAAAAGCAAAAAAAAAAATTGCTTAACCATGCGACCGCATGGGCTTAATCCATGCGGTCACATGGTTATTAAAAACTAACCGTTGGGTTAGTTTTTGACCATTTTTTCATTCAAATTCGGTGACTTTTCACTTGTTTCTTGTACCATTTTGTGGGAACTTGCCAAGGCCTATAAATAGGTGATCCAAGTGCAAAAAAAAATTCATTGAATTCCATTGAAATTCATCCCCAAATTATTCTTCCAAATATTGAGGAAATTATCACATAATCATTCCAATTTTCACTTGTTCATTGTGAATAACATTTTTACTTTTGGTGTTCTTTACATCAAGGCTTGTTTAATCCTACGTACGATTTGCGGAAAATCGTTAAAAGCATTTGGAAAGGAGGCAATTAACGTTTGAGGATAGCGAGATTAATTTTGTGTTCAAGCCTTAGTTAATATAATTTTATATTCTTCTTCTCCCTTGCCATTATTTTTTCATCAGAAGGTGGTGCTAATGGTCCTTTCCTCCATTTTCCTCTGGTCACAGGTGGTTGTGTTTGTGGTGTTGGTTGTGGTAGTGTGAGATTCCGACGCCGTGTGAGATTCAGATGGGCGCAGGTGGTGAAGTGGCAGTGATGGGCACATGTGGTGATGGTGCAGTTGACCACATGGTCATTTGCCACGGTCACATAAGCCAATTCATAGGTCACATATTATTATTAAAGTCGCAGATGTTACTAGACACAGGCACAATTCATATGTTACATGTCATAATTTGCCGTAAAGTCACAATACACTGGTCACATGTTTGAGTTCACAAGTCAGTCATTTTGTAGGTCACAAATCAACTTTATAGATCACATTTTATGTTACGAGTCACGGTTAACAATTCATGGTTTACAAGTCATATTTCATATGTCACAATGTGCACAAGTTACAAATCCAATAGAAATAATCACAGGTCATTAGTAAATAAAAAAAAATAGTTGTCCTAGCAGTCGTTAAAGCGACTGCCCGAGCAATCGTCAGAGCCGATGGCCATCTCCGATAGAAAGGTAGAGGGAACGTAGTGTAGTGGAGTGAGGTGGTACGGGGTGGAAATAATTAAAGTATATTATATTATAATTTAATAAATTTATTTACCATTCGATTTTTGAAATATTTTAGTGAATTTGTTATTTATGAAATATAATCTTTAGAACAAGGACTTATGTATTATCCCTAAATAAATAAATAAATAAAATTCAAACGGGCTAATATGTAAACAATAATAATAATAAATTTACATATAAATCGGCTGGAAATTGAACTAGGTTGTAATTTGGCCTAATCCCCCTACATCTGCCCCGAATACAAGCACAAATTGAGCACCACATAATTTAAAATTAAATTTTCCTCAAACTCATTTTTAATTATATATTTCATGGTTCCCACAATTTTTGTTAACTTTCAATCACACAATTCATAAACTTTTATCAAAATCTATTTTTTAATCCAAAACAAATTGGGACGAAGTTTGATTATAAATTCACAATAATTTAGGGCCTATTTGATAGGGGTGGGAATTCCATGGAAAATGGAATTTAAATTTCATTTTCCATTTTTGTCATGTTTGATGTCAATTTTTTTTCATGGAATTGGTTTTCCACCCACCCTTGCCACATCAACATTTTCCTTGAATTTCAATTCCCACTTATATGGTGAGAATTGGTTTTCTAGGCTATTGGGGGATTTTTATTTTTATTTATTTATTATTATTTTTTTGGTAATGAAAACAAATCTTATCCCTAATTGTAAAAAAATATTTTCCTTTAATTGACAATTTTTATGTAAAATAAAGCCAAACGAACACCAAAATGAGATAATTTTCTTGGCTTTCTATCCTCAATACCAATAAATTCTATCCCTTTAATTGACAATTTTTATATAAAACAAAGTCAAACGAACACTAAAAACACTTTTAGTTCAACATTTTCCACGTGGAAAATTATACCAATCAAACACAATAATTGACAATTCTCAGTAAAATAACTTCTAGGCAATTCAATTCTCTAAAATTCGTTTCTTTCCACACAAATTCTATCTTTGCAATCAAACGGACCCTTAATATGCTACTGATACTCTCCGTTCCATCATCCAATCTGCACTATAGACCCATTCCCATAATTAACTAGTCCAATTTGCACTCAAGACACAATCTTTATCTGGTCCGAGAACACCTTTGCACATCTCAGTTACTATGCACTCTCTAGTCCATTGCATTCAAAACAAAATCTGTCTTGAGTATGTTGACCTCAAAATATGGCCGTTCCAAAGTCAACAAAATTCGATCACCTCTCTGTCCACTTATGTGATACCTACAAAATTAGGAAACATTAGAATGCAAGACTGTTGTAACAGAAGGGGGTGCAAAAGTCATATACACTCCGTAGCTCAAGTCAAAATGTAGAAATAAGGCGTGCGAAGACAAATTGACAAAGCTTTGGCTGGTGTAGAATTCACATACTTTCAGGGTATTTATAGGGTTGAAGGAGCAAAATGGGCGCCTAAATCCCCTAGACGGGCTCTTTCCCACCCCCATAAGCCAGGTGGATGACTCGTCACATCGGTTTGATGAAGGTCAATTTTGCCTAAGCCCTCAATAGCATTTCCTCTAGTAACGGTTATCTAGAGACAACAATCTACTTAATCTTAACCTTGCTATGTTTAATGACTCATCTTTCTCCAATGGGGTGATGAGACGTGATCCTTTCAGGTTGATAGCTGATACGGGAGCTTCATTGGTACTTAGATTTTGTATAATAGAGTCTTTGGCTCACTGTCCACAACTAATCAACTTGTTTACATACTTTCTTCCCAAGCCTAATAAGGCCTTATAATATTTGGACGCCTAGCCACGACTTATGCTCCAAGGCATGGTAGAGTTTCCAATGATTTCCAGAGTGACTGTTAGAGTAAGTCGGTTCATCTTCGGCCTGATGAAGTTGGCTATGACCTCAGTCTCGACTTAGGCTTCAACTTAGTCCTTGTGCTCGATCCACGTCCAACACTTAGTTTTGTCCTAGTGTGGGATGTAAGCCAGTCTTTGGCTTCTTCTACATTGCATGGATTAGTTGAGGCATGAGAGTCAGCTTCATCACTTAAAACATGGCTCGGCCCAGGGCCTCGTCATTTATGCTCAGACTCGTGAGGGTCAACCACATCATTGAGGCTAGGGCTCATCCCTTGAGGTTCGTCAGCCTCAACCTGTCCATGTGACTCTTATGTAGCATCCAACTAGGACTCTATGTAAAACGGAGTAACAATAGTTCTCCCAATCTGATACTAGAATTTATGTGGGTTAAACCCCCTTTACCAAGGCCCTCGTAATGTGGTACAATTCAGTTAATGTTAGGCTTTTTGACTTTTCTTTTTTGTCATTTGATGTTTTAACCCTTGTTTGGTATTAATAAATCAAATTTTAATCTAAATCAAAGTCAAACAATCAATATTAATCTCATCTTTCATGAATTCTATAATTTTTCAACCATACATTTCAAAAATCTCTATCAAAATCTAATTTTAATCTTCATAAACAGGGCTTAGTTTGCCTTCTTGGCCTTCTTTAATGCTCAGTCCTCACGTGGCTTAATTGCTTACTACAAGTTGGGAGTCACCATGACTGGGTGCCTAGTACTCGTCACATGGAGAAGCAACGAAGTCAAAATCTACTGGTTCAAGATTTACTAACAAAAATTTGAACAAGCAGCAGAAACATTGGAAATGAAACCTGAACAGTACACGAAATGGACGCTTGGATTAAAGATATTTCTATTACAATTTTGGACAGGTAAGTGGTGACTTTAGCATCTACTCACCTTCCAGATTATGCCAGTCCAGATCAATCTAGTTATATAGCAAAGAATGTAGAGCTTCATTTTTTCACAAATTTATATATTTTTTTTAATGATGGAACAACCCAGACGAGGAAAGTCTTACATATTCAATGGTTACTAGACATAGAACATATCACACAACATTTGCAGGATCAGCATCCTCGGAGGGACTCTCCGAAGGCCTTCTATATATATCATCGAATGCAAGATTAAATTCTCCAGCCTCTAAGTTGTCCATATAGAAAGTCCGTGACAATCTCCTGGAATTTCTCCAGTCCAAGAGTTGTTCCGGTTCCTCCTCTACACCTCCTTCCGAGAAATGATCATAATAATCACGAGAAGCATCGTGAAAGAAATTAGGTGGCTCTAGAAAACTAGTCTGCAGACCTGCATCCTGTGGACTAGTTCTTGCCCACCAATGACTCCTAGTAGGGTCTCCTACATTGTGTGAATCGTGATGCTGTAGGACACTTTCCCGGAAGAGAGGGGCTGACGTGGATGCTTCGAGTTCACTCTTCATTCTATCCTCAACTGATCTTTCCCAGTTATCCAAATATCTTTCTTCATTTTGTGTTTCATTTCGCATAAAGTGGGGTGGGACCAAGAAATCTTTAGAGTTCTCCTCATCACGTCTTGATGGAACGTTTCTTAGATTATCAGCTCTCTCATGATTTTGTGAGGTATAAAACCAATCAATAATATATGGAAAGTTTTTCTGTTCACCATCTATAAGCCACATTGAACCAAACTGATCAAAAGTTCCCCTATTAGTAAAGGGCGTTTCCCACAAGAAGCTGTTGTTTCTGTCACCTAAGCCTCTAAAATTTTGATTCGATAGTTGCTGCAACCCCGGAGTGAAATGCCCAACTATCATTTCCTGACCTTGCAACTTTTGATCTCTAAACGTTCTGAGTGATGCAATAAATTGCTTCCCTTGAGCACCTGGTTCCCATGAAGGATACGTTATCTGAAAGCTGCAAGTACATCAAATTTGAAATTGGACATGCATGAGGAAACCAGAACCATCTCAAATTGGAAAATTTGCACTATAGGCCCTAATCTACTGCCCTAGTGAGTTTGATCTCCAACCTTTAAAATGGAGCAAGTTGATCCTCGTAATTAGTCTTTAACGATGGAAACCATCCCAATCTCTATTAAAATGTCATGTCATCCTCGTGTCTAATTTTATAAATTTTAGATTTTACTGGCCAACTGAATCGGTGACCACAAATTCAATGTGAATCACGTTTCCATGAGGAACACATGACAAATAGAGATTTAGATTGTTTCCACAGCTGAGAACTGATAGTGCAACTACAAAGAAAGTTGAGGATCAACTTGTACTTTAAAAAGTTGGGGACCAACTTGCTACTTAGGCAATAGGTCAAGGACCAATGCTCCAATTTGCCACCTTAGATTTTGATAAACTAGTCCATGACAGAAATATTTGAAGTTATTGTTATTGAACAATGTTGTATTAAATAGCAATAGTCGTACCTCAAGAACGATTTTTCCATTTTCCCCTGGGAACTCCTCTGGTTGCGAGATGAATTAAATGGTGAACCATATTTTCTGTTGCCATGATTTTCAAAATCAAAGAGGCTAAAACTGCCACAGGTAAACAGTAAACTTCTAAATTTTGCATGATAGAATTTAATATATATTGTCCATATGGCAACCTTCAGAATATGTGGTCGAAGTGAAGATAAACAGTGTAATACGAACCTGCAAACATGACCTACACCTTCAACATCCACAGTGAAGTCCATAATGAATTGCAAGATATCATCCACCCGCTGCAGCATTAAACGTATCAGCAATTACATAGCTTTAATTTTAGTACCATGAAAAGCAAACACGAGATTGAAAAGAAATCACAACCTTTGGGACAACAAATAGAAGTAAATATGGTGTGAGAAAGATCGAGGCCATATCCTCCAGTAACATCATTCCAGTGTACTGCTCAAGGAAAATCATTTGTGTTAGATTACACAGTAACAAAGATATAGCAGATGGCCTGTTTATTGTACACAACCCATAAATTTGTAATTCTATAGCAAAACTTCTTATTACGAAATAATGAAATCCTCTGGATTCTGTTTGACAGAAAATATATGAAATCTAGGCATCACATTATCACAGTCATGAGTCAATCAAGAGGATAAGAAATGCAGTAGCACATGCAAGATTTGACCTCAGTTTAGCTATAAAATTTGGTTAAGAATGTTATTAATCCAGAGGACTAGGAAGTGCCAAGTAAGGCTGTCAACATGTCATAATAAAATTATTTAAAACATAAATGATTAAGGGAAAATTTCAGCATTAGTGCCCATCCCATTGTGCTTGTAATAACTTGGTCCCCAAACTCTAATTCTAGACATTTAAATCCTCTCAATTCAGTTGCCGCAGTGGTCATTGTGGTGGAAACCATCAACGTTACCATATTGCTACAGTGGCTATGAAGTGGGGAGTAATGCTTTAGTTTTCCCCACTATTTTATCAACACACAGGCAGTAAACTATAATTAGCTGAATACCAAGATCATGACATCTGAGAATGCAGCAATGCAGTAGAGTGAAGGACCACATATTTCGAGTTACTCTTCTTGAAAGACTTGAGATCATCAGGCATTTAATCTACAAATACCTGAAAGAGAGTTTCAAACTCCAGCCGTACAGTTTCAGTGTTCTCTTTCCCACGCCATCTTTTTGGCATATAATGTGTATGTTGGACAACAAGTAACATCTCCCCTTGAGGATCAAGGACAAGAAGCTCATCAATCATTGCAGCCCTGCTTATAGCTGTTATAGTTCCAAAAACTGCAGCATACCACAATAAGTTTCGACCGAATATCTGCGCAAGTGAGAACAAATTTTGTTAGGAAAAAGGAGGAAATGTTAAAGTTATATCCTCTATGTGGTGCGAGAGTCAAGTAGTATTACATGGCCTTCCAGCAGAGATTCTTCCAGGAATGCAATGATAATGAGAACAGCAGCAAAGCCACCAGAAACAAACGAAATGAACTTTGCAACAATGGTCAAGATCGGAGAAGGGAATTGCTTTATATAATCGGAAGCATGTACTATACTGGTATTCATCCGGTGCTTGAACAAATGGTCAACCTGCCGGAGCGAAACGAGAAATTGCAAGTGATAAAGCACTCTTAAGTAAGTTGAAGATAGAAATCATCTGATAAGTTCCAAGAAACAAGCTGTGAGGTATATTTGTGTAAATCAGAATGAGATGAGGTTGCAGTCGCAGTTGTATACAACTAAAGTGTAGCATCCATAAATTGGATGAAGCAGCTTCCTCACATGAATCCTTCCCCTCTCGGGGCATCACCCATGGAGAAAAAACAAGCTGCTTTGTCATGCATATTTTAGACAAGAATATACCTCATTGAATTCCCTGAACATCCACTTCGAGAGATTTGACCATCGTCGAGATGATGCTGTACTTGGATGATTATAGAACTGTTCGGCATGCCTCAAGAAGAGATATACTAGCATGAATATAACAAGGAATGGAGAGAGTAGCAGCATAGCAAAGCCAACAATCATAAGCCTTTTCTTCAATGTTTTAGGATCAGAGACAAAATCCCTCCGTATGCAGAAGTTTCTGTCAAAATAAAGCACATTCAGATGAGAAAAAAGATATAGTAGTCAAAAGTTCAAGTGATACCAAATGACAATTAAAAAAAATATCATAGTAGCCAAGGAGACTATTCCAGCTTGAAACCCAAATAACAAATATATGTTCAACATCATCAGCAAGATAGTATAGCCATCTGAATATATACATGGTCACCATCATCTGCCAATATGGACACTTTATCCATTTATTATAATATGTGTGTCAAGTGTTTAATCATATATCTATGCACATTTTTGTATCCCATTCTCATATATTTTTTTACACCATTATTGTATTAAAACCATGAGCCAAGCTGGTATATTAAGTTCCTTAAAACCGTTCCACGCATCAGGAAGGAGTTCATATTAGGTTTAACAAGACGAGAAGAGATATCCCTAAATTTGGAGCATTACAATAACTATATTTAATGGGGCTAGTAAAATTCAGGAGGAAAGCTTGGTTACGCAAGTAAAGAGTAAAGCTTGGTTTCAGTTACAGATAGACGAAAAATTACATGCAATTATATACTGCATGGTTCCCTAAAAAATACTTCAGTAGCAAGGAAAAATGGAATGAGTTAACCATTCCCGAGTCTCCAAATCCAACAAAAGAACTCCTAGCAGTGCTTCATGACAATGTGAGAAGCTGGATTTGTATAAGTGATCAGAAAATGATACTGACAAAAAGTCATCAGGTTTTCATTAAGATGTGAGGGAAAAACTTGGAAAATGAAGTCATTGGGACAAGATTAAGATGAGATGGTAAAATCTTAGAATGCATGGGCGTTCAGTGGGTCCCAATGAAAAAGGACTAAATATCTGGCGATGGATCATATAAGAGGATTCGAGGTAAGGGGTACACAGAGTGTGCTTTATAAAGGAAATCAGATGGAAAGGAAAAAGGAAAGCAAAGCAAGGACGATAGAGGCTCTTAACTAAAAGAGCCTACAAATTGGGTTTCTTTCCAAGTGTTCATTATTTTTCTTTTCTTTTCTATAGGTTGAGGGGGGAGGTTGTACCTGGCAATTCTTTTACTTCCATGGTTTCTGTGCAATCAAAAAGGTTTCAATTTTTATAGACACCAACCTTGTGGCACACATTCAAACTCTTTCGAGAAAGATAAGGAAATATATTCCATGTGACCAAAGTTTGTCGAGTTTTATGTCCACGTTCCTTCAAATGTTAAACTCAGTATCTACTCAAAAATTAGTTGAATGGTCAGAGCATCTTAATTGGATTCACACATTCTAAAGGAGAATAATTTTTGCGTTCAAAATAATAGGGAAAATTGCACCACTAGTTCCCAACTTATTGCTCCAATACCTGGTTGATCCAAAACCTATAAAATTGAGCATGTTGGTCTCCAATTTTTATTATAGTGGCACAATCATTTCCCTGTGGTGGAACCGTCAAAAGTCTTGGTTAAATTGTGACTTGTCCCCTCAAAGAAAAATGACTCGATTCAAATTTTACGAACCAAGCAAAGTTAGAAAGCAAAACCTAGCTTCGTAAAATTGGACGTGTCAAAGCTGTGACAATTTAAAAGAGATTTGAATGGTTTCTGTCATGGGTGGAGAATTAACGCATGGCGGTACGGTAAGGCTAAGGACAAACTTGCTACTAGAGCAATAGGTAGGAGACCAAAGGTACAAATTTCCCAAAATAATTAAAAATAGGAAGCATTCAATTGGACATGGAAACATGGTTAGCACAGACAGCAACGCAGGATTTATTCCAGTTATCTTTTCCCATATTCTACTTTACAGATGTTATTGTGCAGTGGGGGAAGATCATGGCTTACCTGTCAAACATACTCTCTAAAATGTACCAGTTCAAGGTCCATTCAAGGGTCTTCGGCAGTACTAGACGACGTTGCAAACCGTCTGGATCAACACTGACAGTTGAACCAGCACCAGGGATCCACCGAGGAATAGGTAATGCAAGCACTCCTTTGTTGAGCATTCCAATTAAATAATTCTCCTTTCGCATCAATCGCATCACTACATCATGAATAGAAAGATCCTTGACCACACTTAGTTGTTGCACACTTTGAACCTTGACGACTTTTTCAAGAATCAAAGCCCATGGGGTGGTTTGTATCTCCTTATCTGTCACATGGAGACTGCCAAAAGATATTAACTTCTTAAATCAGTTATGAACAAAAGAATTTCAATCACTCCAATACATAATATTTTGGTAAATGGCAATCGATGGCCACAAAACTTGCCTCGACTAAAATGAATCGTGAGCAAGACAAATAAGAAAAAAAGGGTTATCTCAGCTTTCTTCCAGATAAAATACTACATCACATGTAGATATACCTGTTGTGGTAAAAGTGGCGGATCTTAAGAGTCTCCTTTAACTGTGCAAAGAACCTCAAAAAACAAAAAATCCAATAGATGGAAAATATTGCCAGATAGCCCACAATTATGGATTTGATAAGGGTAAAAGGAGTCAGTGGATGCTCATGCAAAGCTTCCTTGGATAGGTCACAAGGCTTAATTCCAGATTCCACTGCAACCATCCCACACTTTGCATTGCGAAGGCCATTCCAATCAACATACAACAAGAAGAACCCAGAGAAACATATGGTAAAAGCCAGGCTCAGAAGCTCAAATATCCACTTTATGATAATGCACCAAAGGCCTTTCTCACAGTAGTAGCTGTAAATCCTTTGAAAAAACAGGTCCAGATCACCAATTGGTTCCAAAATTAAAGTATCCCCATCAAGAAGCCCAGAAGGGCTTTCACTACCATGGCTTGGTGCTTTATGATAGTCAGACAATTCAATTCCATGAGGTATCTCATCAAGCAAACCAGTAGTTAGAGATGATCTAGCATGCCATTTCCATTTGAATATGCGAAGAGCATGAACAACTTTGTGCCCACTGACCATCACTCACGCACACTGTAAAAAGAATTCATTTACTCCGAAGATCATAAAATCCAAGAAGTATCTCATCATACACAATCCTTGCTAATTTAAAGATTATTATTGAAAGAAATTTGAAGAAAACTAGCTGCTGCCTCTTTCGAATCTGCAAATTAATAAAAGTAATAATAAATATTATGTAGATATTTCAAAAAGATATGTAAAGCCAAACAACTTCTCAAAGACAGAATTAGAGAATTACACAGTAGGCTTTTGTTAGATATGAAGATAAAATCACTTAGCTCGATTATTTGTAATTAACATTGTACAAATACATATTTGTTATAAGTTATAAACATCCTGATTCTAGAGTATTTCATATGTCCAGGTGTCATTGGGTACAGGTGAGGTGGTCATTTTGCTTATAGATTTAATATTTACACAGTGCTTCCATAGTAAAATTCCAAAGAAATAGTAACATTTAACTTTTCCTATGTTCTTCTTCCCTTTCTCAATTTTCCTTATACGTCCATGTAGTCTAAGTGATCCACAAGATCCATGTCAGGAATTTGATGCCAGATTTAGGGGTGATACTCTTTTACATTTGATAAGTGAAATTCAGAACTGTTTAACCCAAAGTAGAATTAGTTGATAGATCAGAAATTCCCAGAAGGGATTTCTGATCTGAAGCAGACAGTTTTCCAGCCACTTTTAATCGATGCTTGCCTACAATTAGTAATATGATATTTCTTTCTAATGAACCTATGCAGCTCACAAAGAACTTTTCATAGCTAAGCATAAGCATAATGACCAAATTTAAACTACCATATTACCAGTTAAAGACAGAAACAGTATGCTATATGTTTCTTTTACTTCTTTATTTTCTATTAAAAATGTGGACAGCAAAGATTTACCCCATGGAGCTATAACGAACCCATACCAATCACCAGCATCAAATTTTAGTGAATGACAATCACATTTCAGCTCCAAGAATTTTAAGGACTCACATTTTGCCAACACAAGAAGCCTTTAGAGTAAACCAAAGAGCAAGGGCAGGCCTTCACAGCTTTATTTGCCATTACATGATTTCTTATTCATATCAAAAAATGCATGCCACACTAGAAACAATTTTATCTTCTCAAGAAAATGAATTAAAGTAAAAATAATAAGTTTAGCTAACAGGAATGAAGCATGAAATGATAATTAAGCTCTACCTAATTATAATCCGTCGATTATGTCAAACAATAACACAGCAGTGTGTTCCAAAATTTGATCTTCTTTTAGGGCAAATAAAACCAGCTAAAATTACAGAAACTTCCCTGGACAATTCACAAGTCCAACACAAATCAACCCCCCCCCCCCCCCCNATTTAAAACAAATTTGAAGAAGAATGAATTTTAAAAATGGAGTAAATTGCTCAAATGGTCACTAATATTTGCAAAAAAGTTTCAAGGGATCACTGAATTTTAAAAATCACCTAAATAGTCACTTAACTTTGCAAAGCTTAATGATCCCTGGGAAACTTTTTGCAAAGTTCAATGACCATTGAGGTGATTTTTAAAAATCAGTGATCCCTTAGAAATTTTTTGTAAAGTTTAATGACCATTTGGACAATTCACTCTTAAAAATGGGAACCAAACACGAACTTAGTTAAAAAAGCAAATAAATAGTGAACAAAAAATAAATATAATAGAATAAAAGGAAAAATAAATGAAATAGAATAAAAGGAATAGTACCCAAAATTTTTTTGTGTTATGTTAAATTTTTTTCTTCGCTTTGTCAGATTCAATTAGATGTACCAAATGGATAGAGCCATTCGCGTGCTCTGATCAACCTAGGAATGTCTTGAACTCGTTTTGAGATGAGTCTCTAGCCAAGTTGAGCTCCAAAGATTTTTCATGGGTTGGCTCGTCTTGAGCTCGTGGGCCCCCAGCTTTGATCATTTGAGCCAAACAATCACATTGGCACAGTGTCAAATTTTATTTAATTTGTTATTTTTTTTTGTAACGATCCTATTCTCCATATAAAAACTCTAACTACATTTTTTTCACAGAGCACGAAGCACAATCCAAACACTTGAGAGGGGTGAATCACTTCTCTTTTTCTCTTTAATTTTTCCAATGATCTGTAGTGTATCATTATATATTTCAATGTCAAAATACTTAACAATAAATTCAACAATCTTTGTTATTGGATTAAGTTGCGGCATTAGGTAATAGTAAACAGTAAATGCAACCTTTATCACAATCATCAATATATTCTTCTCATGTTGTAACAATAAGATTTTATGTTTAAGTATTTGTAATGACTCCAAGAATTTTTGGTAGACCCTTGAGTCATAGATTCTTGAATCTTGGCCAAATAAAGGTTCTAATATTGAGGAGTTTCATAATGCAAGAAACAATCACAACGCTAGCCTAATCGTGATTTGCATTATGTCACTCGTCAAATATTAGAATATTTAATTGGTCAAAACACACAAATATATGACTTAAGGCGCTGAACAAGGATTTTTGAATTTTCTAAAGAAAGAGAAGAGTTAGAGTTGTTGTTATTATTATTATTATTAGTTTGAAAAGGGTCCAATTTTTTTTTTATTATTATTTTTAAAATATTTATGTAAACTCTACTTCACTTCATTTTTTCCACAAATTACCTTCTCAATTTACAATTATAATACTATTCATATTAACTTCTTTTATTGTGCAATCTAATGTTTTACTGTCTTTAAAATTACTTACTTGAGTTAATTTTGTCTAATTCTAGTATAATTATATCATTCTACATATTTCTTCGATATATACCAATTCTATCTTTAGGTATACATATTGAACTTTTTAACTTGATTATGGACTTGAACAAATTGGTTACATTCACGAACTTCCAAATTTTTTTGAAATCATTCTTTATCACTTCTTAAAGTCCACTCTTCAGAATTTTTCGAGAGGTCATAAATGCAGACAATTTGTTCAAGTCAACAATCAGGCTAAAATGTTTGATCTGAATTCATATCTAGAAACTAGATGTAGGATTGATTCAAAATCTATTTGGCTCTCTGAACTTCGTAAAAATTTGTTCCACGCATTGCATGTTGCATAGAGAACTTAACGTATTTAAAAGTTTGAAAACATATAGATCTTTAGTCCAAGATGAAGTGAACACAAATGGTTTGAGATTTTTATGATCTGATTTTTCAATTTGTAAGTATTGTTTACATTTTTTTTTCTAATTTTTTGAAAAAATTCATGCAAGTGATATCTTATTTGTGTATACATTAAAATTAGTCAATTCAAAACCCAATAATAATAATAATAATAATAATAATAATAATAATAATAATAATAATAATAATAATAATTATTATTATTATTATTATTATTATTATTATTATTATTAAATAATGGTTTCAATTTTATTTTATTTTGAAAATGAGTCAACTCGACTTATGAGGCCATCAAACCAAATGATCAACCCAAGCAAGGTTTTTGTACACGAGTTGAGCTTGGGCATCTAAGGGTGGAGCCAACTCAATCGATTCATCAGTTCTAGATTCGACTTATGTTAGAATGACACTTTAATCAAATTACAACTATGGGAACAATATTGATTTTACATAATTAGTCAAAATCATCTAATTTTACATAATTACTTTGCATTTTGATAGATGAAGATGCAAAATTAGGTTAGGAATTCTTCACAAAAATTCGAATAGATGAAGAAGTCAAACGTCTATTTTTCTTTCATGGATCTTCTCATGTGTATGTTCATTCAGCCATAGTTCTGTTATGTTATGACATTGTTAATTAACTCTCAAATGCAATACTTTTTATTGTTGGGTTTTCAAAGACAGAAGTTGGTGATTGCGACTTGGGATCGAGTGAGGATTCGATTTTACACAATTGAGCAAATATGCTAAATACTAATATCTTGATCCATTGAAATTCCATCAAACTTTAAATATTAGTTCTTTTACAAATAATTATGTACAATATACTAGCTTCTTTCAGCAAAGAAATTTGAAAAATGGAATATCTTCCCTTGCCTTAGTTCTTCTATTTGCTTTCTTGCTTCCAAAGATTCCTTATTCCAGATTTGCTAAACAAAAGATATAGATTTCAAAGAAAGGTTAGCTGCGTTATCTGAGGAGTTAGAGAAGTGACTTGTAAAGAAGGATATAACTCCTGAGAAGACACAGACAAAACTAGCCCATGTGGCTGAACTTAGAAATTTAAGTGCAGGAACACGACGACAAAAAAAACTTCTAGCCTGCCCTTTTAAACTTATCTAGTGCTAGATATAGTGGGGCTTTTTCTTTCGTATCAAGAAAGTCATTTCAGCTCAGATCTCTCACAGAAATGAGGAGGCCTTATTTAATGTCTCTCTCGTACCAAAGAAAAATCCAATCAAATATGAATATCCTTCGACCGTTATCTTTATGAATACTTCATTTTTGCTGACAATCATGGACGCGGAGCTTCACAACTATGACTCGTATGATTTTCTAACACAACGGGTAGTTTCGAAATCTTTCTTCCTAGCTTCTGAAAAAACTATGATGTCAATAATCTTAGTAAGATCATGAAGGCTATAATTTTCAAAATATGATGGGATAAGGAGTCTTTGCTTTTGCTGAGAATTGAAGGATTGGATTCTGGTATGACGATAGGGGTATTGTTTAGGCTTGGTCTTCGGCCAGCCAAGTTGTAGAATACTTTTGGAACTAAGAGCCCTAAATGTTCATTTTTTCACTTTCTCAATATGGCCAATCTATTAATGTAGAATAATGAGTTCCGTTTGGTCTCTATTCTCCTTCTCATTTTTTTCTCATTCTTATTTTCAATCACACAATTTTTCATAAAATAATATTACATGCAAGTCAAAAACTTTTTATTCTTTTTCAACCACACATTTTTCAAAAAAACACTATTCCAATCATTAAAATTTGAAAAGAATGGAAGCCAAACGAGGGCTTATAATCTTTTGAGATGTTAGACTGAGTACCTGGGTATTTTTCTAGTAATTTTGAATGAGAAAGGAAGAAAGCGCTTAGTTTTGTTGGAAAAACATACGCAGATATCACATTGACTTTCTCTCGCCCTACTTCTAAAGATAGATAGAAAAGGTTGTAGAGGGCGACTATGAAATTCTCTCTTCTACCAATGATCAGTAGATTGAGCACTAACCGAATCTCGAGAAAGAAGGAGGAAAAGTAGAATCCATCAACAACGATTTTTCAGGTCAACTACTACATAGGACCGATAGCGAAGCCAAGTCGTATAAAATACAGAATTGTCATCAAACACACTTAAACTTTAAGAATGAAAACATATATCATCTCTAATTCCACAAAACTAGGATCCCTAGCATAATTTTCTTGTAGACATCAAGCTTTTTGTCTATCGGATTGCTGCTTCTCTTGATGAGACGGCATCTGAATGGTTTCAAAACACCTACAAGCTCGTCAAGCTTTTTCGGCTCAAGTAAAAGAGCCCATACTTTGAGCAAATTAGAAAAAGTTTTAAAAATTTGCATTTAGCTCCACAATCTCAATATTAAATTGTATTGAACGAGAAATATGTAAAATAAAGTAAGGACAAACATATTGGCGAACGAATTTGAGATGGGTGAGGATGGATAACTTTGTGCAAAAGTGGGTGAGCAATAATAACCTTTTTATTTTTGAATGAGCGAGTAGTAACCAATAATGTTGATTACTCATTTAATTAACTTTGAAGATTTAAGATTGTTTATTCAAGTAGGATTTGCATTTGTCATGTGAATTTTTTTGTCGAAGTGATAAATGAAATTGAGATGGATGATGAGCGAATAACATTTTTTTAAAGTGAGTGAGTAATCGAGAACTTTTTATAAGTAAGTAGTAAACTGGAGGTAAATGTTGGTATCGGTTAGGCTCCATTTGAGTTCCTCTTCTTTTCTTTTCTTTTTTTAAATTAGTTTTTGTAATAATAATAATAATTTTTTTATTATTTTGGAAAAAATTGTGATAAAAAAGTATGAAAAAATTCGAGTTGACATACAAAGACTTATTTTATTAAAAAGTTTTATAGATAAAAATTACTTTGATATAAATTTAAGTTCCCATTTGATAATCATTATTTTAAAACTCTTTATTCTACGTATTCATTTTTAATCACACATTGATACAATAAAATATTATAAACATAAATCTAAAACTTTTTATATTTTTAAATTCCATATTTACCAAAAATTCACCATTCAATGTAAAATGATAGCCATCAAACAGGGGCTTAAAATGTTAGAGAATGAAACTTAAATTGGTGTATTTAATTGGAACTTTTGAAAATTTTGATAGACTTTTTTTAAATGATGACTTTTGTGGATTTCATGAATCTTTTATAGATTTGTATGGAATTAATAGAAGTATTTCATAGACTTCTATATATTTTCATTTTAAAATTTTTATAGACTTTTGAAAACTTTCATTTGAAATAGAATTCATAGATTTAGTGTGAAATTCTCACATATAAGGTGTTAGTTTCCACAATTCCCCTTCT
>NW_019240387.1:75844-92104 GCF_002742605.1 Olea europaea var. sylvestris
AAACCCCCCCCCCCCCCCCAAAAAAAAAAAAAAAAAAAAAAAACAACGCAAATTATAGAAAGAAAAAACAAGCATCGTTTGCCGATGTTAAAGTAGAATGAAGATAATTTACCTGCGACCACAAAAGAATGGTTCCTTTGAAGCCAAATTTCACCACCACACAAAGTAATAATGTATTACAAGTTCAGATTTTCCTCAATATGATACAAATAATGAAAAAAGCAAAAAAAATCGTAGAAATTCAATAAAGGTGTAGTTTGTCCAGGAAGTTGATACAGAAAAGAAACAAGTTTCGGTAATCGATTCCGTAGAGAAAAGAGACTTCCTTTTTCTTGCATTCAATTTCCCTATTGTTTCTTCAATTCTCTCTCTCGTATCAGTTCTCCCAATCGTCTATTTTATAAATTATAAAGAAGACGTCAGGTCCAAGGATGCGTCTTGTCCGTCTCCTTTTACAATTTGTATTTTCAACCCAAAATTCATTGTGACTTTCTCCTTTTTCGATAAATTTAGAATGAGGCACGTTATTTTCATAAATATACATTTTTAAATAGTATATTGATAAAAATTATTATTAAAAATAATAAAAAATTAAATTTGTGTGTAATATTATTTTATTGAAAAATATGTAACTGAAATAATACTATTTAAGAATGAAAGATCGTGGATCAAACATGCCTAATTTTTTAGCTGGCAGCTTTAGTTGGTTTTATTTTAAACAAGTCCTTCTTCGTTTTAAGTCCTTGACTTATTGCTTTAATAGCACCGTTGTCCAAAACTCACTAAATTCATCAAAAATATGCACGTGAGTCTCACGTGTTTTACTAGGTAAACATACAAATGATTTAGGCCCTTTTTGATTTAGTTAAAATTAGATTATTTGTAGATTTTGATAAAAGTTGGTAAAATGTATACTTAAAAAAGTTAATAAAAATTGTGAATGTTTGAAATATATATTTAAAACAAATTTGAAGAAGAATGAATTTTAAAAATGGAGTAAATTGCTCAAATGGTCACTAATATTTGCAAAAAAGTTTCGAGAGATCACTGAATTTTAAAAATCACCTAAATAGTCACTTAACTTTGCAAAGCTTAATGATCCCTGAGAAACTTTTTGCAAAGTTCAGTGACCATTTAGGTGATTTTTAAAGATCAGTGACCCTTTAGAAAATTTTTGCAAAGTTCAGTGATCATTTGAACAATCCACTCTTAAAAATGGGAACCAAACACAAACTTAGTAAAAAAGCAAATAAATAGTGAACAAAAAATAAATATAATAGAATAAAAGGAAAAATAAATGTAATAGAATAAAAGGAATAGTACCCAAAAAAATTTTGTGTTATGCTAAATTTTTTTCTTCGCTTTATCAGATTCAATTAGATGTAGCAAATGGACAGAGCCATTCGCGTGCTCTGATCAACCTAGGAATGTCTTGAACTCGTTTTTGAGATGAGTCTCTTACCAAGTTGAGCTCCAAAGATTTTTCATGGGTTGGCTCGTCTTGAGCTCGTGGGCCCCCAGCTTTGATCATTTGAGCCAAACAATCACATTGGCACAGTGTCAAATTTTATTTAATTTGTTATTTTTTTTTGTAACGATCCTATTCTCCATATAAAAACTCTAACTACATTTTTTTCACAGAGCACGAAGCACAATCCAAACACTTGAGAGGGGTGAATCACTTCTCTTTTTCTCTTTAATTTTTCCAATGATCTGTAGTGTATCATTATATATTTCAATGTCAAAATACTTAACAATAAATTCAACAATCTTTGTTATTGGATTAAGTTGCGGCATTAGGTAATAGTAAACAGTAAATGCAACCTTTATCACAATCATCAATATATTCTTCTCATGTTGTAACAATAAGATTTTATGTTTAAGTATTTGTAATGACTCCAAGAATTTTTGGTAGACCCTTGAGTCATAGATTCTTGAATCTTGGCCAAATAAAGGTTCTAATATTGAGGAGTTTCATAATGCAAGAAACAATCACAACGCTAGCCTAATCGTGATTTGCATTATGTCACTCGTCAAATATTAGAATATTTAATTGGTCAAAACACACAAATATATTACTTAAGGTGCTGAACAAGGATTTTTGTATTTTCTAAAGAAAGAGAAGAGTTAGAATTGTTGTTATTATTATTATGCAAGAATTATTATTATTATTATTATTATTATTATTATTATTATTATTATTATTATTATTATTATTATTATTATTATTATAAGTATTTGTAATGACTCCGAAATTTTTGGTAGACCCTTGAGTCATAGAATCTTGAATCTTGGCCGAATAAAGGTTCTAATATTGAGGAGTTTCATAATGCAAGAAACAATCACAACGCTAGCCTAATCGTGATTTGCATTATGTCACTCGTCAAATATTAGAATATTTAATTGGTCAAAACACACAAATATATGACTTAAGGCGCTGAACAAGGATTTTTGAATTTTCTAAAGAAAGAGAAGAGTTAGAGTTGTTGTTATTATTATTATTATTAGTTTGAAAAGGGTCCAATTTTTTTTTTATTATTATTTTTAAAATATTTATGTAAACTCTACTTCACTTCATTTTTTCCACAAATTACCTTCTCAATTTACAATTATAATACTATTCATATTAACTTCTTTTATTGTGCAATCTAATGTTTTACTGTCTTTAAAATTACTTACTTGAGTTAATTTTGTCTAATTCTAGTATAATTATATCATTCTACATATTTCTTCGATATATACCAATTCTATCTTTAGGTATACATATTGAACTTTTTAACTTGATTATGGACTTGAACAAATTGGTTACATTCACGAACTTCCAAATTTTTTTGAAATCATTCTTTATCACTTCTTAAAGTCCACTCTTCAGAATTTTTCGAGAGGTCATAAATGCAGACAATTTGTTCAAGTCAACAATCAGGCTAAAATGTTTGATCTGAATTCATATCTAGAAACTAGATGTAGGATTGATTCAAAATCTATTTGGCTCATTGAACTTCGTAAAAATTTGTTCCACGCATTGCATGTTGCATAGAGAACTTAATGTATTTAAAAGTTTGAAAACATATAGATCTTTAGTCCAAGATGAAGTGAACTCAAATGGTTTGAGATTTTTATGATCTGATTTCACAATTTGTAAGTATTGTTTACATTTATTTATTTTTTTCTAATTTTTCGAAAAAATTCATGCAAGTAATATCTTATTTGTGTGTACATTAAAATTAGTCAATTGAAAACCCCCAAAAAAAATAATAATAATAAATAAGGGTTTCAATTTTATTTTACTTTTGAAAATGAGTCAACTCGACTTATGAGGCCATCAAACCAAATGATCAAGCCAAGCAAGGTTTTTGTACACGAGTTGAGCTTGGGCATCTAAGGGTGGAGCCAACTCAATCGATTCATCAGTTCTAGATTCGACTTATGTTAGAATGACACTTTAATCAAATTACAACTATGGGAACAATATTGATTTTACATAATTAGTCAAATTTTACATAATTAGTTTGCATTTTGATAGATGAAGATGCAAAATTAGGTTAGGAATTCTTCACAAAAATTCGAATAGATGAAGAAGTCAAACGTCTATTTTTCTTTCATGGATCTTCTCATGTGTATGTTCATTCAGCCATAGTTCTGTTATGTTATGACATTGTTAATTAACTCTCAAATGCAATACTTTTTATTGTTGGGTTTTCAAAGACAGAAGTTGGTGATTGCGACTTGGGATCGAGTGAGGATTCGATTTTACACAATTGAGCAAATATGCTAAATACTAATATCTTGATCCATTGAAATTCCATCAAACTCCAAGTTGAGCTCCAAAGATTTTTCATGGGTTGGCTCGTCTTGAGCTCGTGGGCCCCCAGCTTTGATCATTTGAGCCAAACAATCACATTGGCACAGTGTCAAATTTTATTTAATTTGTTATTTTTTTTTGTAACGATCCTATTCTCCATATAAAAACTCTAACTACATTTTTTTCACAGAGCACGAAGCACAATCCAAACACTTGAGAGGGGTGAATCACTTCTCTTTTTCTCTTTAATTTTTCCAATGATCTGTAGTGTATCATTATATATTTCAATGTCAAAATACTTAACAATAAATTCAACAATCTTTGTTATTGGATTAAGTTGCGGCATTAGGTAATAGTAAACAGTAAATGCAACCTTTATCACAATCATCAATATATTCTTCTCATGTTGTAACAATAAGATTTTATGTTTAAGTTATTTGTAATGACTCCGAAATTTTTGGTAGACCCTTGAGTCATAGAATCTTGAATCTTGGCCGAATAAAGGTTCTAATATTGAGGAGTTTCATAATGCAAGAAACAATCACAACGCTAGCCTAATCGTGATTTGCATTATGTCACTCGTCAAATATTAGAATATTTAATTGGTCAAAACACACAAATATATGACTTAAGGCGCTGAACAAGGATTTTTGAATTTTCTAAAGAAAGAGAAGAGTTAGAGTTGTTGTTATTATTATTATTATTAGTTTGAAAAGGGTCCAATTTTTTTTTTATTATTATTTTTAAAATATTTATGTAAACTCTACTTCACTTCATTTTTTCCACAAATTACCTTCTCAATTTACAATTATAATACTATTCATATTAACTTCTTTTATTGTGCAATCTAATGTTTTACTGTCTTTAAAATTACTTACTTGAGTTAATCCTTCATTCCAAATTCTTCCACTTACTAGGTCACCATATTGGGCTACAATCAATTTGGGCATGAGGACAAAACACATGTCCAGATCCATATTAAGCTGCTGGGCCTCACAAAAATTCAGCAAACCATCTTCTACAATCTCCACCTTTTGCTACATTTTGCGACGGTTTATAAGTGAATTCAAAACTTAGTCTAAACATCATTTGCTCTAATCACCTGTACAAAGACACAAAGTTAGTATTCTTCAAGATTAATCAATCTTAAAGAATCAGCAAACTTACTAATAGGGATTATCTTGGTTCCAACATCTAAAAGATTTACCTTAGTAGAAATCTTGATCAATTTAATATCTCCCATATCAATGATATCTCTAATAAAGTGGAACTTTACATCTATATGCTTGGATCTATCATGCAAAATAGAATTTTTACTTAAGAAAATTGCACTTTGGTTGTCAGAACACAGCTCCACCTAATTTTCTATAAGACCTAATTCTCCAAGTAAACCCTTCAACCATAATCCCTCCTTAACTGCTTCAGTTGCAGCAATGTATTCAGTCTCAGTTGAAGACAATGCAACCAATTTTTGAAGTTGCGATTTCCAGCTGATGCATGTATCATTAATGACATAAAAATATGCAGTTGTGGATTTTCTATTATCTCGATTTCTAGCAAAATTTGAATTCACATAACCTTTTAATGTAAGTCCATTTTTATTAGTTTTGAACATTAGACCTAGCTGACTTGTTCCTTTCAGATATTTAATCAAAATTTTCATGCATTGCCAATGCACACAGTATAAGCAATATCAAGTCTATAGCATACCATAACATACATTACAGATCCAACAGCATTAGAATATCGGACATTCATCATTCTTCTATATTCATCTTCAGTTTTAGGTGATTGATTAATATAGATAATTTCATACTGGCAGACAAAGGCAGACTAACAGGCTTACCATCATGAAGGGAAAATCTTTTAACTACCTTATCAACATAAGATTTTTGTGTTAGAAATAACTTTCCATTTATTCTATCCCTTCTTATTTCCATGCCCAATTTTTTTCTAACTGGTCTTAAATCTTTCATTTCAAATTCTACTTTCAACTTTTCTTTAATTGAGTTAAGAGCAACAGAATTATAACCAACAAGGAGCATATCTTCAACATACAAGAAAAGATAAAAAATTTAGATTCACCATCTCTTTTATAGTAAAAACAGGGATCATATTCTGATTTTTTAAAATTCAAACCTTGTATAAAAGAGTCAAATCTTTTATACCACTGCCTAGGAGCCTGTTTTAGGCCATACAAAGATTTTTTAAGAGACACACTAAGTTCTCCTTTCCTTTTACTTCAAACCCTCTTGGTTGAGTAATATGTATGGTTTTATCTAAAGAACCATACAAGAAGGCAGTTTTCACATCAAATTGTTCTAACTCTAAATCAAATTGTGTCAAAATGGCATGTAGGACTCTAATAGATGTTTATTTAACTACTGGTGAAAAAATTTCAGTGCAGTCTATACCTTCTCTTTGATTGAAACCTTTCACTACAAGTCTTGTCTTATACCTTTTATCATTTATCTTAATCTCACATTCTTTGATCTTATATATCCATTTACAATCAATCAATTTACAATCTTTGGGTTTCTCAACTAAGATCCAGGCTTTATTCTTATGTAGGGAGTTCATCTCATCTTCCATTGTAGCAGTCCACTTAGGGGCTTCTTTGGAAGATATAGCCTCTTCTTAAGAGGTGGGTTCTATGTCAAACAAATTAGGTTCAGACTAGGCAGACACAAAATCAGCATATTGATACTTAAAAGGAGGTCTTATTTGCCTCCTTTCTCTATCCCTAGCAAGTTGGTAGTCCTGCAGGTCATTTGCAGGCTCCAGATGCTGATCATCTTCAAGAATTTCATCATCTATAATGATCTATGGTTTTACCTGATGTGGTTCCATCTCAAACTGAGTCTGGTCATTTAAAATCTCCCTATTCAGATTTATTTCAATGACAATAAACTCATCATTTCATAAATTTTCTCTAGATTTGTCACTAAGACAAGGAAAGTCATCTTCATTAAAGATAACATATCTACTTATTATCACTTTATACCCTCTTACATCTCTTAACCACAGTCTATAGCCTTTAACTCATTCACCATATCCTAAGAACACACCCTTCAATGATCTAGGGTCCAGTTTTGATTTTGTGTGATGTGCATATGCAGCACATCCAAAAGTTCTAAGATAGGAGTAGTCTGCTAATGTACCTAACCAAATTTGTTCAGGAATTTTATTGTTTAGGGAGCTAGAAGGACATCTATTTATTAGATAACAGGTAGTTTTTATTGCCTCTCCTCAAAAAACTTTTGGAAGGCCAGAGCTAATCAACATACATCTAGTCCTCTCAAGAATGATTTTATTTAGCCTCTCAGCAACTCCATTTTGCTGAGGAGTACAACTCACAGTTTTATGTCTCATAATCCCTTGTTTATTACAAAATTGATCACTTTTTGAATTGCAAAATTCAAGCCCATTGCCAGTTCTTAAAATTTTTATCTTCTTACCTGTCTGATTTTCAATTAGCACATTCCATTCCTTAAAACTTACAAAAGTATCAGATTTTGATTTCAATAAAAAAATTCAAGTTTTTCTTGAGTAATCATCAGTGATAAGAAGATAATATCTGTATCCAGATACTGTAGGCACAGGGGTAGGTCCCCATAAATCAGAATGTATGTATTCAAGGATATTTTGGGATTTATGCAGCCCTGCCTTAAATGGCAGTCTGACTTGTTTTCCCATTATGCAATGTTTACAAAAAGTTAATTTTTGAACACTGTCTTTTCCAAATACCCCTTGCTGTGACAAAGTTTTTAAACCTTTTTCACTCAGATGACCAAGCCTTTTATGCCATAATTCTGATTTATCGGGATGTGTGACAAAATTCATAGCATTATTTGGTAAGATTATTTCTGCACCTATATCATAAATTTCATTGAGCTTAGGTGAATTGACAATAAGTTCTTGATTTCTTGTTAAATTTTTAGAACCATTCTTAATTTCAATTTGATAATTTTCATCATCAAGAACTCCCAGGGATATGAGGTTTCTTCTAAGTACTGGTACATATCTGGTATGTTTCAACAACATGTGATGACCATTTCCAAGTTTTAGTAACACATTACCAATACCCTTAACTTGACATGACTCATCATTTCCAAGTTTCACAGACCTTCCATCAAGACTAGAATATTTGGTAAGACAGCCAATATTGGGTGTCATATGAAAGGAACATCCACAATCTAAGACCCAGTCCTGATCATAACTTTCTATTATTGATACATAGACAACTCCAATACTGGCTCCTGTTTCTTTACAGTTAGGCGCAATGGCCAATGAAGCATTTTTTGTATTAGTCTCTTTCTTTTGATCATTAGCCTTTTTAATGCAGTTCTTTATGAAGTGCCCAGTTTTTCCACAATAAAAGCACTTCTTGTTATTTTTCTTTCCTTTATTAGGTTTCTTGTCCTTTCCTTTGGTGTTACTCCATTTTTTTTTGACAAAATTTTTATCCATGTTATAATTGGAATGACTAAAGTTGCTCACACCTTTAACATGTATTCTTTGTTTTGGTGACACACCCTCTACATTGAACACCTCTTTGTATTTAGATTTAAATTCCAGTTCTTTATTTAGAAGAGAACTGTGAATTATTTCAACAGTTAGATCACTTCTTCCATACTCTAGAATATTTCTTATGTCCTTATACTTATCTCCTAAAGCGTTAAGCAGACCAACTACCTTTTTGCTCATCTGAGATTTTCTCACCACAGTTTATTAAGTCTTGTGTGATCCTATTAAATCTATCCATATTATCTTCTGTATCAAGATTAGGATCAAACTTAAAACTGAAAAACTGTCTCAAAAGAAAGCATTTATTTGGTAAAGATTTGGTGAGATATTGTTTTTCTAGGGCATCCATAATTCTACAGCAGTCTTAATCTCTCCTACTTTCCTAATCACAGAATCAGATAAGTGCAGAAACATAGTGCTCTAGGCCAGTTCATCTTGTTCAGTTTTCCTATTCTCGGTAGACCTTTTGGCCAAGATTCATCAATGGCTTTAGCACACTTTAACTATAACATAAGGGCCTTAATTTTCTGACACTAGAGACTGAAGTCTCCTTTCCCATCCCACATTTGGACATCTACCTTAGAAGTCATGGTGTGCAGTAGTGTGAACAATATATATACACAGATATAAAATAGCCAGCAATATATCACAGTGATATAGTAACGATAAATTATTCCAAATTCACAATATTTATGTACAAGGATAATATACAAAATTGCCAAGCACACAATGGAGTTCAGGGTCAGATCACACTTACACTCAGTAAGCTGCCAAAGAGGTAAGTGCAGTACATATACCTTCAAGAAGGACTGTCTTAGTCAATCAGTAATTTCAGCCCTTTCTTGAATAAATGAATTTTGAGTGTCAGTATAATCAACAGTATATATAGCAGTATATGTGTAGAGAAAAATATTTTGAAATATCTCAATACCCTCACAGTAACCGAATATGTATTTAAAAAAAAAATTGAAAAAAAATGAAGTTTTTTGAATTGAAGCCCTAGTCCCCTCAGATTCTAGGATTCTCAAAAGGACCTCTAGACAAATGTAGATTTAGGGGAGATTCAGAGAAACCCTAATTTTGAGAAAACGATTGATTACCTAGATCTTGTGAAGACACAATTATTTTCAAAAAAACGATACTCAGAAACACCAAGGACCCAACCATGTATTACAAGAACCACTTAAAAAATTTCAAGAATCAAAAGGCAGAAAAATTGATCTCCACAGATCTAAGTGGTCAATAAAAAAAAACACAGAAGCTCAAAACACAACACAAATCAGAATTTCTAAAGCTCGGATACCACTGTTGTACTTTGTAAAATACTTGTGTTGTAATTTGAAAATCAAACACAACAAAAATAATAAGAAGATCAGAACACAAGATTTTTCGGTCCAAAGGCCCCGAGGTTCGACGACTGCTTCCAACACCTAATCTCCGTTGAGCATCCGTTAGAATTAAACTCGAATCCACTATAAATTGCCACAAAATAGGCAAAAGTTTCGTTACGGAACACTTAGTTCTAACTCTCTCAAAATACAAGATCTTCTCACAAAAACCCAGAACTCACACGAGAGATCACAAAGAAATCATAGAAGTGTAAGAGTTTCAGAGAAGATGAAAAACCAAACGAGAGAGAAGCTACTGGAATGATATTCACGTATGAAAACCCTGTATATTTTTGCTTTTATGAGAGAGAGAGACTTGCATTTGATCCAATGGTCTATGCCTTGCCACTTGTCAATAATCCAATGAAAGTGGCCTTTTAAGTCAACAAACGCATTTTGTTAAAACCGATTTCCTTCATTCCAGATTCATCCACTTACTGGGTCACCATATTGGGCTACAATCAATTTGGGCCAAAAGATAAAACATATGTCTAGATCCATATTAAGCTGCTGGGTCTCACAAAAATTCAGCAAACCATCTTCTACACATCTTTTATTTAATTTCTATATTTTGAACTTTACATTGATATTGTGTATGCATGGATTCACTGTGAGGTGAAAAGTTAGATTTTCTTGTAATTTAATCTGTATGATTGGACTGTGTGTATTTAATTTTGAGTTTAAAAAATAACATAAATTGGTATTATTTTGATTGCAGTACGAAGTTATGGACAAAGATTTGAACCAAATCTGACTCAACATGTTCATTTGTTGCTTTGGGTGCTTCTATATTCGTAGGTTTTTTTAGAAGAACGAATAACAGGAAGAGCTTCATTTTGAGTCAGGTTTACTGAGCCGTTTGAAAGTGGGTTTTCAAACAATGCCATCTTGTGTAAAAGATAGGTGTTCCTTTTGCTTTCTCTTTCCAGAACATTCATTTCATCTGATTTCATGGCTTTGTTTTTTTCTTTGTGTTTCGCGCGGGTAGTCACTGACAATTAAAAAGAAAATCAGACGATTGTACAAGGAACAAACCTCTTGAGACAAAGTCTCAAAAAAGGGGTATTTTATTGGCAATGACTTTACAGTTGGAACTAAACAGAATGACTCCAAGGGGCGCAAGCACACGAGTACTGAAAAGAAATGTTTTAAGTCTAAACTAAGAAATTGATATTACATATTCTCTGTTTTAGAGTGTTTGATTCGATTTTTCTGCTCTATGTTTTCTCTTCCTTTTATATTTCCTTGATGATTTCTTCGTGATCAACCGCTTAGAAAATGCTTGATTGCTTTATAACTACCCACTTTCTTTATGGTGGCTAACTTGTCGTGGAACTGCCGTCTCTAACTGCTGCCACTACTCTTTGTCGTTCAACCGTCTTCAACTGAACTCCTTGAATCGTGGAACATGATAAGGTTACTCAATAACTGTACTTCTGGATAACCATAACATTCTTATGTTTGCTAAGATCCTGGGCGATTCGAAGATTTGGGCGAGAACAGGGTCATAGCTTTAGACGACTGTAAGATACTTGATTCGTTCAGATCTTGGGCGTCTTGCAAGCTTGGACGATAATGTTACCATGTTCGTGGGCTTCCACTGCATTCATTAATAACACTATCTGGGCCTTTATCCTGAATTGTCCAGTTGGCCTTCATTCCTTAGACTATTCGATTTGGGCTGCACTTTTAGTGTGTCAACAATTACCCCCCAATATGGCAGAATTAATACCAATTATTAATCTTTGCCATATTTACTTTGTGTTTCCCAGCAACATTTGAAATTCCCAAGAATTTCAATCATTATTTTCTTCCATAGCCTGAAAAAGTGCGACGCTACAAACCTTTATAAACCTCAAGGACAAGCCATTTCGTTGTACCACTAAATCACGCCTCATTATTTCGCTCTTCTTTCTCGCCATACCAATGTTCATCTTCTTACTTCTCTGCTACGTTTTTCAAGCAAACTTTAACAAAACTGTATTTTGTCCTCAATGGCTGCTGCACAAACCCAATCTAACGACTCCTTTAGCTTCGAAGATTTCTAGAAAATCCTCACTCGGCTATATGTAAACCCGAACTTCCTTGCACTAGCCAATGTCGAACTTAATGAGTTCTATCTGGGTCCTCCATTTAACAATGCCGAAGCCGTCGAACAAGTGGCGGTGGGCCAGCTGTTCCCTTGTACTCAAGGCACTCCATTCCTGAACTCTTTGCCGCTGAGGCCAATTTGCGAAAAAGGTATTCGCACTTGGCCTAAATCGATGTTGTTTTCCGTAGATGACATGCTCGTCTTGTGGGCCATGGTCCTACCAAGGCACTTTTTGATTTTGCTAGGATTTCTGATTTGTTAGAAATCTCTCTTCAACCCCCAATTTTTGACCCAGCACTTCTTCCTATTGCTTTAAGTTTTTGGTTTTCTGAATATAATACTTTTGTTTTCCTTCTTGGTCCCATGTCCATTACTTTAAGGGATGTTGGGGCCCTGATAAATCTTCCACCTTTGGGCGACACCATTTTTCCTGGTATTTTAATTTCAAGGTGTTGCCCCAAAATTTGACAAAAAACTCACCAAGTCCTATTCAAGCCTGCAAGGCTATTATAATCACTCAAACGCTGAGCCTTCCCACGCTGAGCGTGTGTCCTTTCTTCAGATTTGGCTTTATAAATATATTCTGTGTGTGCCCAGTATAAAGCCTTCTATGAGCTATTTGCCCATAGTGCACGAATTGGCATGTGGTATGCCTTTGAATTTGTGTTCTTTCTTTTTGGTTGCCCTCTATAGAGGCATGGCTTCTCTTCAATTTCAATTGAAGAATGGTGCATCTCTCACTGGCAGTGGACCTCTTTGGTTCACTCAACTGTGGTTGAGAGCCTATTTTCCATCACTTGGTGCTCTATCCATGTCCCTTCGTTCTGTCAGCTGCTTGGGCTAGCCATTGACCCATTGAGCCCTGTAAATATGTCCAAAAGGGACATTTTTTCATTCTTTTATACGTTAAATTCAATTCCTTCCTTTTTTCCCTTTCCTGCTCATTTAACTCCAGATTATGTGCAACCTCCATCTACCCTGGACAGTGCGAGCGCCTCTCTGCTCGTTTGTGTTCAATTTTTGACTGGGAGGGAATTGTTTCATGATATTTTAACTGGAACCAATGCCAAAGCTGAGGTTGAAATATATGCTCCCCAATTTTTTGCACGCCAATTTGGTTTTGGCCAAACTTGGCCTGTTCCCCCTTGTTATTCAAAAAACTTGATAGACCGCTTTCACACCATTAATAAGGCAGAGGCACAAGCTATAGATACTCACAATATTCTTTTGACGAGTAACATTTCATTAGCCCCCTTCAATCCTAGCCGTGCCGTTTACCCCCCTTTTTGAACAACTCTGGCCATCAGTGAAGCGCAGATTGTTTGTCATTGATACCAATTGTGCTTTCCATTCACTTGATCAGCCAAACATTCCTTCCACTTCTCCTATTTTGGTCACCCCTGTGTCCATTAGGAATCTTTCCTCACCTGCTCGTGCTAAACAATCTATTCGTTCCTCCACTTCTCTACCTGTCAAACCTACTGCAGCTAAGAGTGCCCCAAACCGTAAACGGCCAGCTTCAGCATCTTCCATTTGGAGGATGATGACGATGACACTCCTCTCATCGTCAGGAGAAAGGTAATTGAATTCTATTTACTCACAAGCATCACTCACAAGCATACCTTTCTATGTGCTAATGGTTTTCTTGAATTTCTCAGAAAAGTTCAGCCTCTCCTTTGAAGGCTTTGGTGTTGGCAGCTCCTGCTCCATCATCCTCTGCTGGAGCTGCTTCGTCCAAACCAGTTGATGAAGGGACTACGCTTAAAGAGAAACCTTGAGTCCCAGAACCTTCATCATAACCAATGGACGAGCCACCTTCTTCCCAGGGCGCCGACCCCCCAAACGTCGAACTAGAAGGTAATACATTTTTTGATGTTTTACCTTTGCTTGTGCTATTGGTTCCTGATTTATTGCTTCTTTAATCATGCAGAGGCTCTTATGGGTCTGCCCGTTGTGGCAGAGTCTTCTCGTCCAGACAAGGGGAAGTCTCCACAGGTGGTGGGGCCACAGGTGGTAGAGCCAATTGGTGATATGCCACCTCCCAAAATTGCTGATGAGGTAACCTTTTACTTCACTTTTATTTTTACTTTGTTCATTATAGTAGAAACCTTCAATGTTGACATTTTTCTTTGCAGAATACTGATGAGATCGTACGTTCCATCCGGGACTTGTTCAATTCCTGGGGGCAAGTCAAGACGTCTCGCTCTACTTCAACCGGTCGTCCTTCTGCTTCTTCAGAGGAAGATATGAAGTTTCTCAAGCAGTCGATATTTGAGTATGTATCTTTTATGGACAGGACATCAGTCAGGCTAGTGCTGCCAAACATAAGGATAAGCTTGAGCATTTGAGTGCGAAGTTGGCGCAAGCACTGACACTTCCGTCGCTCAATATTTCTATTGATTTTAAAGCGACGTTGAAAGTTGTCCATTCTGACATCCTCTCTTTGCTAGCCAAAAATGTTGAACTGAAGGCCAAGAGTACTCAATATCTTTGTGCTGCATCTGAAAGAGAGTCTTTGCTTCTGGAGATCAACAAAGCTGAGGACAAATTGAAAGAAATCTCTTTCGAAGTTATGATTGAAGACTCTTTGATGACCAACTTGGCTGCACAGATGAAGGAGCTTCAAGCAAGGATGGATGACTGCAAGGCGAGAATGACTGCTAAAAAGCGTAATGTTTCCCAAGGAATTGAGCGAACAAAGTCTTTGGTCGAGCAGTACAAGAATCTGGAGGTTGATGATGATTTTGTAGCTGAATTGAATGTCACTTCTTCTCAGCAGAGCGAGGATTGGGGGAGACTTAGGGAAAGAATTCGTTCGATTTGGGGCGAATTGTAATTAAGACATCTAATGCCTTAATTTTTCTTTTTGTAACTTCGTATTAACTTTCCTCTTGTAACCTCGTATTGATAGCCATTGCCAATTTTGAATGTAACAACAGCCATTGTCATTAATGAACAAGTAATTTGTCTTCTTGTGTATTTATTGACATTTGTCCTTAATCGTTAACCCCCCAAGCATTTAATTGCTTTATGATAAGATTCATGTTCATTCTCTTTTGGTATTTCTGTCTCTTTTCCCAAGACTTTGGGCCGCTTGACTCCAATTACTAGGCACGAACGTGGCTATTTATATTCTGTCTCTTCACCTTCATGCCCCTATAAATGCACGTATATCTCACACTTTTCATTTTCATATGCATTCTTTTCTTCAAAAACTAATTTGCTGCCATCGTTTGGCATCTCAACGATCGATCCAAAATTTTCATCTTCCATAAAAATGGATCATTTGATCTACCCATTTTGCTGCCTGTTTTGATGTCACCTTTGGTATGGGAGATATAGAAAATATTTTTTGGCCAGCAAAGTTCTTCTCATAGTCTCCATGTTCTTTACAAGGAGTTCAATAATAGAAGGCAATTTTTGAGGATGCCTGTCAAGCCACCTTGCTTGCTGAGAGTGCTTCTCAGTTTCCTTGCCCGTTATTGCAGCGATGTATTTAGGTAGGCAATGTGAGGGTGCTTCTCTTCCCTTCTGCTTGCTGAGAGTGCTTCTCGACCTCTTTGTTTACCTTTGCAGCAGTGCGATTAGGATGACAATCAAGGCCAATTCACCCTTTTACTTGGTGATCGACCGAGAGATTAGTTTGCTCTCAATTGTAGCTTATAGAGCATTTAGTATTTTGTATCTTGCAACTTTGTAATGAACGTTTAATAATAAAGAAATTTATTTGAACGCATTTTGCTCTGGCCCTTTTTTATCTACGATCGTTCAACGCGATTTGATTACGCTTTTATTTGTTCACTTTTCTATAAAGAAGGAACATATACTTTTTAAATATTTGCCATTAATGAATCTCATGTGCTCGGTGTCATCTAAATCTTCCAAATGATAGGCTCCATTAGGCAACACACTATTTACTTTATATGACCCTTCCCAATTGGGCGACCACTTGCCATATTTTGGATCTTTGCTGTCCAAAGAAAGCATTGTTTTCCAAACCAATTCGCCCAAGCTAAATGACTTAGCTATAACTTTTTTATTATAAAACTTAGCCATCCTTTGTTTTTGAACTTGCAATCTATCTAGGACGTCCAACTTTAATTCGTCCAACTCCAGTAAGTTCTGAACTAGTGATTCGGTATACTCATCATCACTTAACTTATGTTGCAAACACACTCTGATCCATTGTACGTTAATTTCCATAGGCAAAACGGCCTCCTGTCCATAAGTAAGTTGGAAAGGAGTAATTTTGGTACTTGACCGAGGCGACGTCCTATAAGCCCATAAGGCCTTGTTTAGACATTCGTGTCAATTTCTGGTATTTTCATCTATCATTTTTCTTGTGATATTTTTTAGAATCTTATTAGAAGATTCTGCTTGTCCGTTGGATTGAGCATAATATGGTGTGGAGTTTGCTAATTTAACTCCAAACTCGCTCAAGAATTTATTCA
>NW_019240387.1:92195-94408 GCF_002742605.1 Olea europaea var. sylvestris
TTAAAATCACCAATCAATTGGTGAATTACCAATTGAGAATTGCCTCTAACGATCACATTCTTTACCCTCATATCTATCATTAATTCTAGGCCCACGATTAAGGCTTCATATTCGGCTTGATTGTTGGTACACATCCTATCTAAAGTGAATGCGAACTTGTAACAAATCCCTAAAAGATTTATTAATGCTACTCCTTCTCCTACACCTTTAGAAGTTTTTGACCCATCGAAATATAAAACCCAAGGTTTTAATTCGAATGAATTGATTTCTAATTCAATTTCTTCAGGCACGTCAAGGCATGGATGATCAGCCAAAAAGTTAGCCAAAGCCTGATTTTTGATTGCCTTTTGGGGTATGTATTGTATTTCGAATTCTGATAATGCTAACGTCCAAAGGCCTACTCTTTGGTGTAAAATAGGGGGAGAGAATATATACTTAACCAAATTTACTCTAGAAATTAAATAAACTGTTACGGGCCGTAAATAAGCCCTTAATTTCGTGCACGTGAAATACAATGCAAGACATAATTTTTCAATGGCAGAGTAATTACATCCGCATTTTGTTAACCGTCTACTCAAGTAGTAAATCGCCATTTCTTCACCAAATTGGTCTTCTTGCGCGACTATTCTAGCTATTGATTCTTGTTCAGTCGATATATATACTTTCATTGGCCGTCCTTGAATTGGTGACACCAACACTGGTGGACTTGATAAATATGTCTTTAGGCTTTCAAAAGCCTTTTGATGCTCTTCTTTCTAGAGAAATTCGTCCTGATTTTTCAACTTTAAAAGTGGCGAAAAAGCTTTAGTTCGCCCTGTACAGTTAGAGATAAAGCGTCTTAAAAAATTTACTTGACTTAGAAACCTTTGCAATTCCTTTTTATTGTTAGGGGATTTGACCTCTAAAATAGCCTTTACTTTATTTTTATCAAGTTCAATCCCCCTTTTGTGTACTAAGAAATCAAGGAAGTTTCTTGCATTAACGCCAAATGCACATTTCAAGAGGTTTAATTTTAATTTATATTGCCTCATTCGCTCAAATGAACATCTCAATTGTTCAAGATGGTCCTCTTCTTTAATGGATTTGACCACTATATCATCTACATATACCTCAACAAACTTGCCTATCATATTATGAAAAATCAAGTTCATTGCCCTTTGATAAGTTGCTCCTGCATTTTTTAGGCCGAAGGGCATAACTACCCATTCAAAACATCCTAAAGATCCAGGACACCTAAAGGCAGTTTTGTGTATATCTTCCTCAGCTATATAAATTTGATTGTATCCCGAATACCTATCCATGAAGGAATATATTATGTGTCCGACAGTCGAGTCTACTAAAGAATCTACCCTAGGCATTGGATATTCATCTTTAGGTGTGGCTATGTTTAAATTCCTAAAGTCTATGCACACCCTTAATTTACCATTCTTTTTTAGCACTGGCACGATATTGGACAACCAATTCACATAGCTGGCTGTTCTAATAAAGCCTGCTTTTAATAATCACTCTATTTCTTTCTTAATCTCCGGAAGTACATTAGGAGCAAAACGCCTAGAAGGTTGCTTATAAGGCTTAAAATTTAGTTTGGTTGGCAATCTATGTTCTACCAAATCCCTATCTAAACCAGGCATATGTTCATATTCCCAAGCAAAACAATCCTTATACTCTTTTAATAAAGCGATTAATTTATCACTAACCTCTTGATCAAGCATCTGGCTGACGAAGGTTGGACGATCTTCCCCTTTATTGCCAATATTCACTTTAATCAGAAGATCTTGTGCTTGAGTGTATCCAGGCTTGGTGATCCCCATTACTTCATCGTCCAATCCCGTTATATGCACTTCTTCTTCTAAACAATCTACCTTGTTGACTTCTCGGCCAATATTTTGTTCCAACTCGAGCACTGCCAATTTGTCTCTCAATGCTTTCAAGGCTGTTTCTTCTTTCGTCTTGTCCTTGCATTCTTTATTGAAAGCCATTAATTTGGCTTTGAAGGCCTGAATATCGGCCATTTGCCTTGGTCGCTTACAACTCATTTAAAACTCCTTGATTACTCTTTTGCTAATTACTGGCTCTTCTAGGGCCATTATGTTTGGCCTCATCTGACTGAATATTTCAGTGAATGCATCAACCGAAAATGGCTCTTCACTCTGCGCGACAATTTGAGTTTCTTCCCCATCTTGGACTACTCTGACAGGTCCATAATTTCCTTC
>NW_019240387.1:94495-105166 GCF_002742605.1 Olea europaea var. sylvestris
TTGCTCCTCCATTGAAACTCGTAAGGACGAATTCTGTTGGGATCATATCATTTTCTGTCTTTGCAAATTTCCTCATCATCCTAGATGGAATGGTGTTTATAGCTGCTCCATTATCAACAAGCACTTTTGCCACAGGTATGCCGTTAACTAGAGCTTTAACGTACAATGGTCTCAAGTGTTTAGTTAATTTCATGGCTGGTCGCTTAAAAATAACATTTTCGGCAGCATCTATTTACACTTCCTACTTGTCCTCTGTCGAGTTATCCTTTTGTGATAAGTCAACGTGCAGCATGTCGCACTGAGCTTTCGTTTCCTGAATTTCTTTTTTACTGTTTTCTAATGCTTCTTCTTCAGTTACCCAACCTGTGGGAGGAGACATTATTCTTGGAGGTGATCCATACTTTTTAGAGCGAAGAACTCTCTTTTTCCTTTTGGGCGTCCCATACAGCACGTAATAATTGAAAGAACGCCCAAACGGTTCCCCCAACAAGTCCACTTCACGAACCCCCTCTCGATGTCGTTGCTTCAACAAACTATTGTACGATACTCCTCTTTTTCTTCTTTCTGCTTCCAAATCAATTTCCTCTTCGATATCCGTCATACCATCATCTCCTTCATCATCGTAGGCCCCTCTAGAAGTTTGTCCTTTTTCATATTCCAGCACGCATACTTCTTCTTCATTATCCTCCATCTCTTCTTCTTCTTTCTCTTTATTCTTGAACTCATTAGCTAGCAAATAGTTATTAGCCATGACAGGAGGTAACGTACTGAACTGAATAGTAAGGGACTCATCTGGATCTTCTCCATCTCTTCTGTCTCGCTCAAACTTCGACCTCCCAAAAGAAGTCTGTAGCAATTCTTTCATCGATTCACCTGTACCAGTCTCTTCACTGTCTTTGAGAATATTTTGATTGGCCACCTCGAGTAGCTTAGGCGCCTTAGGACGTGGCATTCCTTGTTGTTACCTCATCATTCGTCTATAGTTTCGTTGAAAACGCCTTTGTTGGGTTCTAGTCATCTCGTTGAAGGGTATCGCCCTTCCTGCATTATACTGGAACGAATGCCATACATTTGGTTGGCAAGGCTGCGGCTTAAATGTTCTCCCATTATTCACTGGCCTGAACTGCCTCTCAAAAGGCGGTCCCCTATAGAACGATGTACCTCGCCCTCTACCAGGCTGAGTGTTTGGGAAAAAACTAGGGCGATGGTGATACTACCATATCCCTGGTTTCTCTGTATTCCCACTCACTTCTCTTTTACATCTTGTACACAAGACGTCTTCATCTTCTTTGGGCTCCTTTCCTTTGATACGTTCAAAGACACTGAGATGTAGTCCAAGTTCTTCTTCTCCATCATCTATAACCAACTTGAATTTTGACAACTTGTTTTTGAAACCAGTCGTCACCATGTTCACCCCAAGTGGCTGTGGAAAAGGATTTTCATCCACTGCCATCTTCTTCTTATCTTCGAACGTAATTCGTCCTGATTCAATGGCATTCTGTAACACATGGCGAAAAACCAAACAGTTATTAGTCAAATGTGACCATGCATTATGCCACTTACAATATTTCTTACCCTTAATTTGTTCAGGGCTTGGCAATTTATGTTTATCGCTCAACTTTATTTATTTATCCTTATATAATTTATCAAATATAAGGTCAGCTTTGGTTACATTGAACGAGAATGTTCTAACCTTTTTGTTTTCATCTTTTATAAGCTTATCTTTGCCCGACGGTCTCGACTTAGCCATTATAGGACAAGTATACGTGTCTCCTTTGATTAATTCGGCCAAACACATTTCGATTTGATCGTAATACTTATCATTAATGGTATGAACATCAAAATTTGGGTCTCTATAATAAGTCCCCTTGCTAGAATTTTCCATTTGCTCTTCTTCTCTTATTAAACGTTCATACCTAATCACGTTCGCGCTCAATTGGAAAAGATTAGGAAATTCCTTGTCTTGGAACTTCTTTTTCAAATCAAAGCTTAGACAACCTTGAGTGATTTTGACAAACTCCTTTTTGGGCAAAGGTACAAAACATTTACTTCTTGCTGTCTTGAATCTTTGAAGGAAACCTTCTGCCCATTTGTTTGGCATTTGACGTAGATTCGCCAAATCGGCCAAAGTAATTTCGGACTCAATTTTATAAAACTGAGCGTGGAACAATTGTTCCAACTGTTGTCATGTCTGAACAGAGTTTGCTGGCAAATTGATGAACCAGGAGAAAGCTACTCCTGTTAATGAATTAGGGAACATCCTCATTTTATGGTAATCAGTTACGTCACCACTTTGCAGCGTGAATCGCCCTATATGTTCTAGAGTAGACACCTCTCCTAAACCGATAAATAGTGAGAATTTTGACACTTTATACCCTCTAGGCCATGGATATGCTAGGTCTACCCAATCAGGATATGGCTTTGTGTAAGTCGGCCTAATGACAGGACGTACCCCAAAAGCCATATGATTCTGTACTATTTCCATAATTTGATTCCTCAACATGACGTTGGGGTCATATGGAATTCCTACAGGTTGGTTGACCGGTTGATTTGCTTAGGGCCTGATATTTGGTCCTTGGTTGGTAATAAAATTGCCATGATTTGGGCCATTGTTACCATTAGTCTGAATATTTATTTCATCATTAACACATGGGGCATTCTGTCTATTATTTAGGACATTGTCTCTTACGTTTAGGTTACCCCCCAAGTTAGATGTACCATTGCCACTATTCTGATTTAGTATTACACCATCCCCTGGTTTGAAGTAGAGGGACCAAAAGTGGTTCTACCCATTGATTTGGACTTAGGACTGGGGAATTATGTCCCACAATTGTCCTAGTTTAAAAATGATTTGCAAAAGGCACAACTGGCTGACAAATTTGGCCTACCAACTTATTCATTATTTCGTTCAAAGTATTCAGTTGTTTGGTCATGTTGTCATAATGTGCATTCCCATTTTGGGTAAATCTTTCCATATTATGAATATTTCGTACATTTACCTGTTCAACGACATCCTGTGTGAGTTCTCCAAGTAATGCACGCATGGTTCGAGGACTCAACTCTATCATTGGTTCGTAACGATCGTGACTGTTCTGACTCTGTCCATTTGTTCGTGGAGAGCTATGCTGCTCCTCATATCTCTCGATCACAGACTGGACTTCTCCCTGACTTGCTTCCTTATCAGATTTCTGAAACATATTGTTTCACCTTTTGTATTTTCAACACCAAACACCAATGTCTCATCGGGCGTGCCAAATTATTTCGCGCGGGTAGTCACTAACAATTAAAAAGAAAATCAGACGATTGTGTAAGGAACAAACCTCTTGAGACAAAGTCCCAAAAAGGGGTGTTTTATTGGCAATGACTTTACAATTGGAACTAAACAAAATGCCTCCAAGGAGCGCAAGCACACGAGTACTGAAAAGAAATGTTTTAAGTCTAAACTAAGAAATTGAAATTACATATTCTCTGTTTTAGAGTGTTTGATTCGGTTTTTCTGCTCTATATCTTCGCTTCCTTTTATATTCACTTGATGATTTTTTCGTGATCAACCGCTTAGAAACTGCTTGATTACTTTATAACTATCCACTTTCTTTATGGTGGCTAACTTGTCGTGGAACTGCCGTCTCTAACTGCTGCCACTACTCTTTGTCGTTCAACTGTCTTCAACTGAACTCCTTGAATCGTGGAACGTGATAAGGTTACTCAATAACTGCACTTCTGGATAATCATAACATTATTATGTTTGCTAAGATCCTGGGCGATTCGAAGGTTTGGGCGAGAACAGGGTCATAGCTCTGGGCGACTGTAAGGCACTTCATTCGTTCAGATCTTGGGTGTCTTGCAAGCTTGGACGATGATGTTACCGTGTTCGTGGGCTCCCACTGCATTCATTAATAACCTTATCTGGACCTTTATCCTGAATTGTCCAGTTGGACTTCATTCCTTGGGCTATTCGATTTGGGCTGCACTTTTAGTGTGTCGACACTTTGTTTCTAGATCTAAAATCTCATTTTGTCTTGATTTGGTTTTCATGTTCAAATTCCTTCTCAAAGAATCTTGGAAATCTGTTTATGGGGTAATTTTTTGCACAAATCAAAAATTAGGAGCATTGGAAACTTCCACTTCCACGGTGTCAACGACCCTCTAAATGCACCATTTCCCCCACCACCAAATCTACCCACTTCTCTTCTTTGCCTTATCTCCCACCCTATTTCCCTGCATCGGCCTTTTCCACTCCATTTAAGCACTTTTCAGATATAGTTATTTTTTGACTTGTTCATATTTCACATCCATGTCGATTTTTAATTCTTTTCTGTAATTTATAACCAAACCCATGTAAAAATTTGGAGGTACTGAGGGGATGAACCTTAATTTTTTATCTACTTGGTTGGAATCTTGATTAGATTATTGTTATTTGTAGTTTCTTCATTTTTTTTTAATGATTGGTACATTTGCTCTTTTTTCTTTTTTTTTTGGTAATATGTCTGTGATTTGATCTTCTCAATGTTTTTTAGCTATTTGGGAACATAATCGAGATGGGTAACTTATCTACTGCTTTTTGTTGTTTCATTATGAAAGAATTTAAGGAAATCTTGAAGACCTTTTGGAGTAATATTATATTTTCAAATGGTTTATTGGATCCTTGAAGTGGCAGCACGTAGCCTTTGATATAGTCGTGTTCATTAAATTGTCTAATTGCCAAATCATTAATTATAACGAACGATAACTGTTGCAGTGTTGTCAAGGATATATTAGACATGATTGTGGCTCTTGTTACAGAAAAAGGTAACTCTTATCTAACTTTTTCAGATGTCAGCCTGTTTAGATGATAGTGGATTTAAGGTAATCCTATCTTCTTTTTGGCTACTGGTGGGATTAAATGCATGGATGGTTAGGATTCTATGTACTAAATCTAATCGTGTCTGTAACAACTCTTTCAATTGAAGTTACATATTACTATCACCATGAGATTTGAATTATGGAGGGAAAAAAAAAAAAACTTAGTAATTTTAGTATCCGATGAATCAATCTGGAGTTGAGAATGTTTCATTTTGATGTATTAAAGTCATGAGATAAAAAATTTATTGATTCATTTTGATATTTATTATTTCTGGTACTCTTTAAGAAATTTGTGAAATGAAACAAATTTGAAAACTCAAATTTTGGCCTCTTCTAAAGATGCATGATTTAATTTTATTTTGACCTGAAGCTCAGCAAACAGTTTTGGTCTTTGTTCTTTTGAAAAGAACTTGAGAAATTCTGATCCTTTATTTTCTTTTCTACATCTTTTTTATGGTCACTTTCTCTCTTTTCAGATAGTCTACATTTTCAGTTCTTTATATGCTGGAAATAATATAGGTACTTTAAAAGCAATTTGAATTAGCATGGGTCATGAACCTCCAATGTTTCTCCACATGCAGGAAGCTTTTGCAACAGTCTTGAACAAAATAATCATAGGTAAAATTTGTGGACTTGATGCTACTCCTGGACGATGTAATTAATTAGTAATTGCTGCAGTCACCCTATTATAGATCTCATTGTCTGTACATATGCGAGAACTTGGACTTTCATTTCTCCATATGTTAAGTGGTCTAAGTTATATATTAGTTTTATTATAGTATTTATTTCATTTAAAATTACACATTCAATTACATTGTGAACATTTTGACCACAACTTTTCTTTTATTAGATATTCCAAACTTTTCAACTGTTATTACTTCTTTATACGTCACACTTGCTAAAAATAAAAAATAAAAAATTAGCTTCACTACAAACCACTAATTTTATTAAGCCCCTGTTTGATTCCCCATTAAATTAAATTATATTATATTTCATTTTTCTCTCTCATATTTTCAACCACACAATTTTTCATAAAATAATATTACACGTAAATCGAAAACTTTTTCTTCTTTTTCAACCACTCATTTTTCTAAAAAATACTATTCTCCTCATTTTCATTTTCAGGCAATGGGGATCAAATAGGGACTAAAAGAACATCTGTCCCTTACAAAAAAAAATCACATAAGCACCACTTGGCAATCCATTTCCTACTTCCCATTCTCTAAAAACCTTTGCTAATAACAGTAAACAAAAATTTTGCCTACTGCTAAACATTTTCCAATCTTTATTCAAAATAGAAATCTAATTTTCCACCCCTCATTCTAAACTTTCATCATTTCCTTCCACTACCACTTCATCTCTTGACATATAAGACACTAAAGAAAACCTTCACACAGATTGTCTTTTCCATCTTCATTTGCTCATTTCTAATTTCATCCCGGTAATTTCCTTTCTTTCACCCAATAGCATACATTAACTGCAAACATTTTCAAAGACATCGTTCCATATATCTTTCAATATCTATGTTTCATTTTAACTCTTCTATTTCTAACCATTCTCATCTACTAATCAAATAGAATTCATTACTGATAGAAATGCCCAAAGAATGCACACTCATACTTGACATCAAATCTGGAGAGTCTAGTTGGACTATAAATCAGTACTTTCAGAAAATTGCCCTCCCAACAAAGCTCGGAACAGTCCATTGAAATACCAACACATTTGGTTAATGTATCCCAAGGTAAATCTTTCCACATGGTTTAAGTTCCTTTATTTGAAACTTAGAACCACAATAAATCAAAACCATTAACTTTAAACATCTGTTTATCAATTTTTTAATCTAAACTAAGAGTACATAATGTCCTCTCAAACTCTTTTCCCCTTTGAAACAAGATTGCTAAATTTAATTCATTCAAGTTCTAATATTTTTAAATCTCAAATGTAGCAACTTCTAGAATATATAAATGAAAACATGTAAAAAATTGGATTTTTAAACATGCAGATACCTCTTCTTTTGAAAGAGGAACACCATTTCAATATCTTTAATGCATTCTATATCCAAATCTATTGTTCTTGTGCACTATATGCTCAAATGGCGAACTTAATTTTCTTTTTCCAAACTTGTCAAATTTCTGCCTCTCCTAACAATAATTGATAGTCATCCATTGCCTTGAGCGGAGCCTGGTCTAGGATCAAACCCTAGAATCTCTCAGCTCAGATTCTAGGTCATCTCTCTTTGCCATACTTAATTTTGTTCATTGTACATATTAACATGCTAAAACCTATGTATAAAAGGAAGACATGTACGAGCTATGGTTTTTGCTTCATAATAGTATCACTAACATAAGTACCTGTGGACACATATTTTATATAATCCAATGTAATCATCCTTCAAACAAGTTTTGTTTTTCATTGAAATACCACATAACCAAATTTCAACATTATAACTTACACGACATTACCCTCTACATGTGCAACGTACGTGCATTTACTAGTATATATTAAAGAATGAACTTACAAAATTGTGCACTTAATGTTTACCTTAATATTCATTCTTAGTGAAAACAAGAACCAAAACCTGATTGAAACTGAGAAAATTGACTAAAAAAATTTAGTGATGATGATGATGATGTAACATTAAGTGAGAATCATTTTTTTGAATGATTCTATTCTTGCTATAATTCAATTATTTCAATAATGTTTTACTTTCCATTTTTAGTATGTATTTAATTATTTCAATAATATTCAACTTTTCGTTTTTCAATATGTATTTAATTTATTAACAATTAAACCATTTGAATAATATCATAATTAATTATTTTGTGAACTATTTAGTTATGATAAGTGTACGTTTGATAGATTCGTTACTTTACTTTTCGTTTTTCAATATGTATTTAATTGATTTAACCATATTTGGTAGATTCATTACCTTTTTGTTTTTTAGTATGTATTTAATTTATTTAATCATTTAAACGATATTATCACAGATTCATTCCAGTTGATTGGATAGTAATTATATTCATTAAAAATTGTTTGGAACAAATGATGAGTATTTTTTGAGTTTTCTTTCAATTAATTTACTTAATGAATGTTAAGATACATAAAAGGTAAATATGGGGACATAATGCTTGCATATAATAAATAATTTCAATTCTATATTCAATGCATGTTAAGCGAATATGAAGAAATGATGATATTGATTAGATGTTCAATTCAATGTTGAATTTATTTGTAATCATGTTAAGAATCGAGAATCACAAAATAGTAAATTAATAAATCGAATTCATACATGCGAAAGTCATTGTTGATATAAATAATAGCAACTAGGCCCCTGTTTGGCCCCCATTCTTGCTAAATTTTAATGGATGGAATAATTTTTTTTTTTTTAAATGTGTGGTTGAAAAAAATGGAAAGTTTTTTATTTGCGTATAATATTATTTTATAGAAGATTGTGTGGTTGAAAATAAGAGAGAGAAAAAGAATGAGAATGAGAATGGGTACCAAACGAGTGTTAGATCTTCTCCTCCTTGCTTCTCACAAAGTATTAGCCATCAATGTGGCAAACTAATAAAACCATATGGAGAGGAGAGGTGAACTAGTCTTTATATAGGAATTTATTTAGTTGTCCCATCATCGACTTAAACCTGAATTAGGATTTACGCATAATTTTGGCCCATATACTCAAAATTGTCACATTATATCAAATAAAGCCCATAAGGTGTAAAACGATGCAAAATTGATCACTTAACATAATTAGCCTAATCATAATGTCATTGTAAGCCATACATTAACCAATAAAATTTACAATCGAATGTGAAGCCTATTTTTAGAATTATTCCTACATTTTTCCACTTGGGCAAACATTTGATTGCTAAAACAAAACTTTTGACATTCGGGTTAGACTACATAGGTGGCCACAAAAGTATAGCTCCAATGACGACACCTTACGTAACATGATCTGGTCCAACAAGAATATTAACACTGAACATGGAAGTCATTACACCAATTAAGCGATGTAAGACCATTCCACAGCTACAAATGCCAATATCCTTATCAACATGGATCTCCATCCTCCAACCAATGTGATAGTACATGATATGAACTTAGCGACTGTGCTAATTCATATCGGTCATCATAATGCTTCAGATCAAAATGAAGCCACGGGTCTCCAAAAGAGACTCATCTTATTTCTTTATCTATCATATATCGAGATTACAATAATATCATAATAAAAAGACATAAGTCAAATGCATGCTCAAAATAGTTCATAGATGGGGAAAAATATATTTTATTATTGACATGGAGGCTGTAACAGAAAACATATGGGTTGCTTACGTATCCCATAAAGAGATCAAGTCCAAAACATAGTTCTTTTACACAAATAACTCCCACTATCCAAAAATATTAAATGTTTCCACAATGTCCATATTAACAATATGTGTCTTAAGGACTTTAGAGCGAGTCCCTTAGTCAAATGATCTACAATCATTGTCTCTGTATTGATATACTCTATTTTCATCTGCCCTTCCTTGACTCTATCTCTAACCACCAAATATTTGATGTCAATATGTTTTGACCCACCAAAACACCGCTGCACTATTATTACAGTATATGGTGATTGGTCTTGAGATGGAATCAACAACTTTCAAACCAGAGATGAAATTTCTTAACCAAACGGCTTGAACTGTAGCCCCATAATATGTCACAAATTCAACTTGCATAATAGAAAATGCCACTAGATTCAGTTTAGCACTTTTACAAAAGATAGAACCACCAGCTAACATGAAATGTAACCTGAGGTTGATTTCAAATCATCTTGACATCCAGCAAAATTAGAATCTGAATGTCCTATCACCTCAAGATGATTTGAACACTGGAATGTAAGCATAAAACCTTCAGTTTTCTTCAAGTATCTCATAACTTTCTTAGCTGCTTTCCAGTGCTCTTGTCCTGAATTTGATTGAAATCTGCTGAGGAGATATACTGAATTTGACTGAAATCTCCTGAATTTGGTCTAGTGCAAACTTGAGCATCCACAACATTATCATATGGAATCATCTTCATAGATTCCATTTCTAGTTCATTTTTTGGACATTGAGTTTTGTTAAACTTATCTCCTTTTACAGTGGGTACATCACCAGATGCACAATTCTGCATATTGAACATTTCTAGAACACGTCGTATATAAGCTTTTTGAGAAAATCCCAGTAAGCCACGATTTCTATCACGATTTATTTCAATGTCAAGTACATAGGAAGCTTCTCCAAGATCTTTCATCTCAAACTGAGCAGACAACATTTTTTTTGTCACATGAAGTAACCCTAAGTTACTACTAGCAAGTAAAATATCACCAACTTACAGGACAAGAAAGATAAAATTTCTCCCACTGATTTTGAGACAAAATGCACTGATTAATTGTATTTTCAACAAAATTAAGAGAAGTTACAACCTCGTCAAATTTAAAATACCACTGTCGTGATATTTGTTTGAGGCCATATAATGATTTGTTTAACTTACATGCCAAGTTTTCATTTTCTTTCACAACATAACATTCAGGTTGTCTCATGTAAACCTTTTTAGTAAGATCTCCATTCTCTATGCGATCTTCTAACTTGTGGCTCAGAAACTGACCCAGTTGTTGTTGGAGGAATTTGGAAGATCCTCTAGGTTCCTCGGTTCTTCATTAACAACATCAACTGGTTGAAAACAAACTTTTTTTCTATATAACAAGAACTAGAATAACAACTTGATTTGGTTCAACAAAAGTTTTCTCAATTTGGAACTCCCACTATCATCAAAATCATCTTCCAAAATTTTATGAGTTACGGA
>NW_019240387.1:108506-113013 GCF_002742605.1 Olea europaea var. sylvestris
AATGCAGTATTGCGATCTCCCTCTTTAAGCCATTTGACACAACTTTGTTGTTTTCTATAGATCTCTTCCTGAAGAAGTAAACGGTCATCACTGCATTTTTAATTCCACGAGCTCCTTAGCGACTGAGTGATTCGAAAGCATTTGATTTTCAAGCAATAGAATTTTATCCCTGGCGTCGTTAAGTCGCTGAAAATATTACCCAAGACTACCTTGTTCTAGAGCTTAAGATCCCCCTTGAGCCTTTTAAGTTTAAAAGCCATCCGTTGCAAACCGCTTAAATGACACTCTCTATTCCAAGATTCCGCAATCACATGAAGAAATAAAGGATGTTGAAGCCACATACACTGAAAATGAAAAGGAGAATACGAGCTCCTTCGAGGATCAACCAACTGTATGAGCAACGGAGCATGATCTAAATGAGATCTCTCAAGATGATTAACAATACTATTAGGGAATTGATCGAGCCAAGCATGATTAGTGAGAGCACGATCGAGCCTTTCCCAAATCATAGACCCATTGCGGTTGCTAAACCAAGTGAATTTACTTCCCAAGAAAGGGAGATCATATAAGCCACGTGAATTAATAAACTGGAGAAAGTCATTTTTGGCTACCCTATTAATCGGTAAAACCAACTCTTTCCTCTTCATTTTTAACAATATTGTAGTCTCCCACAAAAATGACAGGGAAAGGGCTGGACATGAGTTGTCCCAAAGACAACCACAATTTCTTTCGAAGGATATAATCACATTTGGCATAGATAAAGACAAGACGAACCACATTTCCTTCCCAGTTCATATCTACGGCAATAAACTGGTCAGTAGCCGCCACCATGGTGAGAATAAAATTTACCGGAAAACAAGCCCATAGCTTATCCCCAAATTCAGTGTTAGTAACTACTTATGGAAGACCCAACTTCCTACCCAACTTAGGAGCCTCATTCGAAGACACTATCGTCTCCAATATAGCAACAAATGAAACCTTAAAATTTTTTATTAAGTGTTTAAGATGTCGAGTGGTGGCAGAATTTCCCACCCTTCTTGCATTCCATACAAGGAATGCACTCATATCAAAGATGCTTGTGGGGATCCCCAACTAAAAGGTCAGAGATCAGTACCATTTTTCTGTTACGTGTGTTATTGGCTGCAATGTCTGGTATATCCATATCAGAATGACAACCTCCATCCCTACCAACGTCGAAAGAGTAATCCGGAGGGTTTTTTCCAACTTCCAAGTGCAATTGATCAATTAACACGTAGAATGAATTTCCAATAGGAATGTCTTCCGCTAAACGATTGGGGAGCATAGATTGGGGGGAAGAAAGGGATCTACTACAATCTGGTGAAATTTTCTCAATCCCAGTAATGTTTCCAGAGCTCAAAAGTCCAGTTTCTTTTAACCTCTTATTTGTCTCGATCTCATCCTTGGCATCATTGTCCATTGTAACCTCATTTTCCTCATTAGGCAGAATGTTGGGAGCTTTCTGCGAAGACTATTTAGGTTTGTGTTTCCCTTCTAGTTTCTCATTGTGGAAGACATTTTCCTTACTTGGTAACGGCTTAACAACCTCTCTAGCATCGTCCCCTTTACTCGGGGGATGAATTTCCACTGAGTTGTCCTGCTCATTTTTCGATGACTGTTCAACCTTGTTTTCACCTTTCTTATCAATCTGTAATGGCATATGTTTTTGTGTTGGCTTTCTAACTGCACTGTTAAGTCCTTACCTTCTATTGCAGCTTGAAATATCATGTCCATGAAGACGACAGTGATTGCAATACTTGGGGGATCTTTCGTAATGTACTTCTTGCCCAAAACCCGATGAATTATCCTTTCCAATACCAATCCAGATCAGGTCTTCACGTGGCTGTGACAAGTCTATTTCAACGCAAACTCTTGCAAAACTAGGCCGTGTGAGTGTAATTGTTGGCATGTCTGAATTAAGATAACGACCCAGAGGCTTGACCAATGCCTGTAAATACGAAGGAATGCAGAAATTTAGGGGAAGTAAAGGGAGACGAACCCAAATTGGAGCAACGGGGGATTTCTCAGTCGGTTTAAAATCACGAGACCATTTAAACAATTGAAATAAGGAGTCATCAATCTCACGGGAGTCCAGAGTCCAAGCCTTGTTAAAATCCTCGACGTTTTGGAGTTTAATCAATACATGATGCCGATCCAGTAAACTGACAATAGGGACGGCAGACAATCCCCATTTTGTACTGATAAAGTGATGAAGGACATCCATTCTAGGCCTTGTCTTAGAGAATTTGGCAATGAGGGCAAACTATAGGGGTGCCTCAGATCGCTGCAATTCCAGGAGAGTGAAGATTATTGCTAGTTTACCATCCTTAAATTCTGGTTGATGCACTGAAACAGAGACATCAACCATTGTTAGGTTGGAGAGGTCAGGGCGATTTGCAGGAGAACCGAAAACCGCAGCGGCATAAGATCGTCCAGATCTCGTCGACTGTGGACCAGCCTTAGAGGAATCAGGCCGTTCAGAACATGGCAAAGCATCATGGAGATCGGCCATGGCGGCAGATCCCGCGAGGGGTGATGGCGAGGGATTTAGTTTTCTTTTAGTTTCATAACAATTTCCCACTATTGGTCAACTTATAATAATTTATACACACAAAATACTAGTACCTAATATATATAAATAGAAATTACCTCAAATAGATTGATCTCGATGGATTCATCATATTCGTGGTCCAAACAACAAATAATTGTTTGTCCATGTAAGGCCTGCAAGAAAGGGTTTTTAAGTAGAGACAAAATTAACTATATATTCGACTTAAATAAAGGTGACATAACTCAGCCTATGAATAGCTCACTCATTACTCACAAGTTCATGGACATAGTTGAGCTCGACTATTGGCCCGTTTAGTTGCCTTGACAAGTAAAGCTCGTGGCCTCTGAAGGATCGTATCATAGGGCGACTTTGTAGGCTCGTCCAAGGGCCCACCTTATTTTCATTCTTTCTTATTTAATTATGCCAAAATTTCCTTTTTTTTATTGCATTTTTTAAATTCTATCGGTAATAAAAAATTGAGAAAAAATTTAACTACCTGCATTAGGATTCTATTAAAATCATTCTAGTCAATCCTATCCTAGTTGGGCATCATCCTTACTCGGTTGGATCGATGTTTTGTAGAGGTCTAATAAGAATTACCACAGTATAAAATTTGGTTGTAAAATTAACTATAACTTTAATGGTTTCTAAAAAAGGTGGATTTTGTTAAAATGGAGTTGAGTTTAGAGATTTTGACTCTTTCTTACATGTTGTATTATACTCTTCTCATTTCTTGTCTGCTCTTAGTTTTGTAAGAGTTTCCCATTATTATACAACCAACAATAATTAATATACACAAAATACAAGTACCTAAAATATATAAAATTGGTTGATCTCAACGGATTCAGATTTGTGGTCCAAAACTAAAATAATTGTGTTTATCTACACTGGTCCTACAAGAAAGTCTTTTTTAAGTACTAGTAAATGAATGTACATTGCATGTGTAGTGGTTGATATAGTGTAAGTAATGATGTTGGAATTTGGTTATGTGGTATTTCAATGAAAAATGATTTTAAATGATAATTACATTGGATTATATAAAATATGTGTCCACAGGTACTTACATTGGTGGTGGAAATATGAAGCAAAACCACGGCTCTTACATGACATACTTGGATACATGGGCTTTAACATGTGAATATGTACGGTGAACAAAATCTAGTATGGCAAATAGAGATGTTGAGAGTTAGTTTTGATGGACTATGAACATAAACATGCAAAAGGGATTCAAAATACATAATTTAAACTCTTGAACAACTACTATTGCCTTTGCTTTTTGTTTACATGTTTGTAAATGTCAAGTATAAACATTCCCTAGATTGTCGGGCTAGTGTTGCTGTAGTGTTTGCATTTGTGAGTTGAAGAGATGTTTGTGAAGTGTTTTACTGTACCATGTTGGTAGCTAGATGGTCTTCATTTTGGAGTTGCAAGTCACGGGAAAAGATGGCTTTTATGGGGTCTTGTTGGCCATTGCTTCTATATTTACAGTTTTGATGTATAAGATGTGCTCATGTGTAGTTGTTTACCATCTGTTCTTGTTGGGATGTTCATTAAAAGTAGATAAAAGTGTATTTATGAAAAAGGAAAAAGGTATGTAGAAAATTTTAATTTTGAGATAGGTACCTCAGAAGTTTGTTTCATCACTTTGTTTGCTAGGCATTTCAAGAATGTTTCAGTGGAATTTCCAATCATTGATGTTGTGATTGAGCCTATGGAGTCTTGTAATTCAATGATCGCTCTTGCTCTATTAGAATGGAAGTGGAATCATTGTTAGAGTTTGAATCCATCATGTTTCACCTTATAATACTATCATACCCTTCCCAACAAAATGTGTCTAGCATGTATAGGAACTACGTCACACATCACATCATCACTATACTTCCCAATTGAGAAATTCACCAAAACTTACCTACATACCCTAACATCTCTACATTCATC
>NW_019240387.1:122185-129399 GCF_002742605.1 Olea europaea var. sylvestris
AAAAAAAAAAAAAAAAAAAAAAAAAAAAAAAAAAAAACTGTAGGAAGGGACGCTGGGATGAGTGTGGGGAAAGCAATTTTTTTTTGAAAAAACTGAGTGCACTGCTGATGTGGCAGTGAGAACAGTCTTGAATATTTTGATTATGATTAAGTATTATTTTTTAATGTGATCTATCAATTAATAATATTGGAATGCCACCTAAATTGACACTTAACACCCAAGTTAAATAACATTACTACATTTGATTGTATATATTTCTAATATATGTCCATTAAAAATTCTCTCATGTAATTTAATTCATGAGCAATCTCTTTCAAATATGTTATTATTAGAATGCATAAATTAGAAAGCTGAGTCATAACTAACTTAAATTATTTTTGTCAATAGCTTTGTGTTGAGAGCACGTGCAATTTTTCACGTGTCAAATGCACCACATGTACCATAGCAAAGCTCCACGTTTAACTTTCCAAGAATGTAAAACCAGGTGCTGACTCTCATTTTGCCATTTTATTGGATCTACAGCTTTATATTTTTCAACTTAGAGTAAGGTAATTTTTATATGAATTTTTCCTCAAAAAGATTAATGTTTTAATATTGCATACCCATTTTTTCGATTTGAGAAATTTATGTCTCATGATCGAGAATGTGATAAATAAATTCAAACACTTGAATACAAAAGAATAGAGTACCCCCTTGATCCAAGTTTGAAACTCATAAAGAATGATGGAAGAGTAGTTGCTCAATTGGAATATGCAAGTGCTATAGGAAGTCTTATGTATTGCAGTTCAATGCACAAAACTGGACATAGCTTATGCAATTTGTAAACATAATAGGTTTACTAATAATTTGAGCAAAGATCATTGGAAAGCCATTGGAAGAGTTCTTGGTTATTAAAAAAAAAAACCAAGAACTTAGGTCTATAGTATACTAAATTCCTGGCTGTACTAGAAGGATTTATTGATGCTAATTGGAAATATAGTAAGGGTGAAAGTAAATCTACTTCGAGTTGGATGATTACTCTTGTAGAAGGTGTTGTTTCTTGGAAATGAAAGAAATAAACATGTATAACACATTCAACTATGGAATCCAAATTTTTAGCATTATCAGAAATAGAGAAAGAAGCTGCGTGGCTTAAGAATCTACTTTATGAGATACCTTTGAAATCAAAGAATACATCTTCAAAACCTATTATGTGTGATACTTAAGCCATATTAGTGAAGGTATACAATGAGATATACAATAGTAAGTCTACACATATGAGTCTTAGACATGACTCAATAAAAAAATTAATCAAAGACGGAATAATTTTCCTAAATTATGTCAAGTCAATCGAGAACTTAGCGGATCCTTTAACTAAACCTCTAATTAAAGATTTAGTAACATCAAGGTAAAACTTTTGAAATAAAAGGTTCACCAATGATAAACCCTACCTATTATTAATTAACAAGTAATCTATGTGTTTAAAAGATAACAAGTCATTTGATATGTGGATAGTTTTAGTATTATAAAATTCGCGATAACCCTATTCTAATCAAATAATGCTGGCTGTTATTGAAATGAAGGTTGAGCTTTAAGCTCCTGATGAAGTTCAGTACTCAGTACAAGCATCTCCAAAAGTAACAAAAATACTGGAAAAACTTCACATAGATGAACTCTGAGATGGTGTCACTTCAATAGAGAGTTATATTTTTTCTCTTAAAAGTTTGTCGAAAAGGATGAGTGCAAAGCTATATTAGTGCCAAGAGAGTTTGAAAAACTTGAGAAAGCATAATACTTGCGTGTGTTCTTACAGGTATTGTCACATGGAATAATTGGTTCAAAGCTTAGTGCTACCTTTAGTTCCAATTTTGCTTTGTTTGAAATTGAAAGATATTTAATCCTTATACATGAGTATTGTATATTTTGAATGTGAGATTTTGAAATTGAACAAGTGGAGGATTGTTGTATATTATTTTCAAAATCAATAAAATGCATGTGGAATGACAAATGAGAAATGAAGGCCAGAATATTGGCCAATGCGACCGCATAGGCTAGAATGGCTTGTGGTTGCAAAGGCACTTAAAGGCATTGTTGTTTGTTAATCTATGTGGTCTGCTCGCATAGGCTAGAATGGCTTGAGGTTGCAAAGGCATTTGAAGGCATTGCCATTTGTTGATCTATGCGGTCTGCAAATCATTTGTCAAAATCCCTTTAAGCATCGTATTTAATTCGAGAGGGAGCAAACATCGTTTGAGAGCAACGATTACGTGTTCAAGCTTCTGTCATCTTTTTCACATTGTTGTTTTAGTTCTTTGTTTCTTCTCCTATTGTGTGTAAACCATATTTCCAACATTCCTAGCCTTTGTCACTATGTATATTATCTTGCTTTCCTATTTAGCCTTTCCAGCAAATGGAAAAACATCGGAATCACATGAAATATTCCAAGGCAGTTGCTTTTTTTGGTTCTATGTAATTGTCGGAACAAGTGTTGGCCCTTTTTTTCCCATTGGCTTATATTTTAGGTAGACTTGCTAGAGGAGATTGTTAAGGGATAAAAATCTCACATCGATTAAATACCAAAATGTTAACCAACTTAAAGAAATCTTGAATCACTCCTAGACAAAGTTGACCTTATTAAGATGAACCACAAATCTTAACATGGTATCAGAGTCCATTAAACTCCAACGAGCAATTTGATCCGATTGTAAGTCTCAATTAATAAGCAATGGATTGCAAGATTGGTCTGCTCAAACGAGCCACCATCTAGCCGGGGCGTGTTAAGGGATAAAAATCCTACATCGGCTAAATACCGAAATATTGACCAACTTAAAAAGATCTTGGGTTACTCCTCTTCAAAAGATTGACCTTGTTAAGATGGACTCCAAATCTTAACAGAGATAAACATGCTGTTCGATTAGCCACACCTCGTTTGTTCTTTCTATCTTTTCAAATACTCACAGAAACATCATAAGTGGGTTGTCGTTGTGTTTGCCTCCTATGAGAGCACTCGTCCCTTTACTTTACACTGTTTGGAGGATTTTTGTTGATCTTGATCGGATTAAGGATGTTTGGATTAACAAAACCTTGCCTGCAAATCCTGCAACAGGTAATTTTTGATCTTAGGTTGACATTTTTATCGAATTTAGTATTAATTAATCGAGATCAAGTCACGAACTTTGTTTTATGTTGGTTGCTTTATCCACACGACAATTTGGTTATCTGCTTATTAGGAGACCATACAGTCATTTTTTTCATTAGTCAAACTAATGAACCTAGATAATATAACGAAGCACCAAAAAAATTTAGTTTTAGTTTAGTATCCAACTTGAAGGAACTGTGAAAATTCACAACTCTTGACATTAAAATTTGCCAACAATCTAAATCATAAGAGATCATCCAAATATTGCTGATTTGTAGACTAAATTGCAAAATAATGTGTCTGAGGTAGTAACAGGTGTTTGGAAAGAATTCATAATCAGTTTAGGGCCCGTTTGACTTGGGGCAGATCCAATGAAGGCATAGTGTTGGCAGATGTCTGCACTGGACTTTGGGTCACCAACATTTATCAGCAGCCCACTTACTGACTTAAGCTTTAGAAGTTATGTCAAACGGGTCCTTAAAATATAAATAGAGATAACCATTAGAATGTGTGTTTGAGAATGGAGTCTAATCATTTATAAATGATTTAGAAATTTTGCCAAAAGCCCAAAAGTTCAGTTGTAGGCGTGTTTTATTTTGTGGGTTTGTCACCGAATCAACAATATTTGGAGGTTCTCTCATTATATGGGCTGTAGGCAATTTGCAAAACTTCTAAAAGTTAATTGACATACATTTTGCTCGTATAGAGGATGTTGCATGGCATTGATTCAGAAGGGCGCTACCAATGGCAAATCTAACGTATTTCTCTATCAATTTGTTCGGTTTTCTACTTCCCCATTTCAATCCGACGGCCTTCGACAGGTACTTTAAGGAGAGGGATGAGGTGCGGGCAAAGATGGCAGAAGACAGGCATTCAGCAGCAGCGAACTACTCTCGACACTCAAATAAGAAGGCAAATTAGCTACTTCTTTTGGAATAAATCATTTTTTTGTTCATGTTTTTGTTGACTCGCCTACTTAACTTTTTGATTAGCACCATAGTAAATGAGCATTTTGTGACTTGTGGATGGTTTGATTTCAACTTTTGTTTTTTTCTAGGTGAACCCAAATATACATAATTCAGTTTAAGTAACACGGTTATCGACTTAAATGTATGTGCATGCTAGAGACCATATGTTGGAATAGGGAATGCGAGTTGGCTAGATTGAGTCGTGTGTTTAATTGCAAGTATGAAATTTACATGAAAAGAAAATAAATTCTAGACGAAATTACTTTCATGAAAATTGTCAATTAAATATGTTTGATTAATTTTATTTTCAACCTAGAAAATATTTTATTTGTCCTTTTTTTATTGATAGGTATGAAAGAAAGAAAGAGGAAGTGAATTACCTAGAAAATAAAAATATATTCTCACTAAAGAAAATATTTTTCTTATTTTCAAGCAAATTATGGTCTCATGAACAAAAGTATGAAAATATATTTTATGGAAAAAAAATCAATTAAACAATACAAAAGTAGGAATTAGGGTGAAAAAAATGACATTTTTCATATAAAATATTGATAATCAAATGCACTCTATGTTCAATCCTATTTTACAAGTATCAAATAAAATTTGTCAAAACTTGAACTCGATTTGTTCCTGATGCGTAATTTAAAAGAGAGACTGGATTAAATATGACAAGTCATTTATCCTTTTACATAAGTTGAGACAATTACACGAACCAAATCGAAAACATTTTCGACTCATAATGGCTATTAGCTCACTTCAAAAAGTTGTTTATTTATGTGTTTCAAAGTTATGCAAGCGTATTAAATTATTTCCTGTTTAAATTGACAGTACACTTGAAAATTGAAATGAATTGATCAATTGCAAGTAAGGCAAATTTCTTAAATGACAAGGGAAGTCGCCATTAATGAATTTGAGTTTGGTCAATGAGTTACTATAGCTCATATTAAAAGCTAAGTTTGAATGTCTTAATTCAACAAGGCCATTTTACCTAGTCTTCTACAAATTTTAGTCTTCCATTGTATAATTATTAGTTTGATAGTTACACTGATATTCAAATAGAATGAAGATTTTACAGAGGAGAATTTCAGTTGTGGTCCTCAATCTTTACTCTAATTTGCATTTCTGTCTCGAACCTTCATTTCTTGGTAGCATTTTCAATGACCCAGACATAATTTTATAGCATAATATCACTTTCACTAAGCTAATCTTTCATTTTTAAAAAAATAGTACCATAAAGGGCTCTTAAAATTCTTATAAACCTTACAAAATATCCTAAAAATTATCGAAAAATCCAAAATGTTCCAAGAGTATTAATCAAATCATACCAATCTTCTCTTTTATCATTTTATCTAGCAAATGTCTTTTGAAGCATTTTCAATTATAGCTTCTTTACCCTCTCCTACAAAAAAATTATTTCAATGATTCCAGTTTTCTAAAAGCTCCGTCTTACTAAAACTATGTTATATACAATTAAAAATCGTTTTCATTGACAAGCTTATCTATGTGTAGGTGATTGAAGATTGGCCAAAATGTTACTATTTCAAAATATAATTTTCTCCAAAATCTCATTAAAATGGAGCCCAAACTTGGGCTGCTGGAAAAAGTTTTATATATGCTTTAGTTAATTATATAGAACAAATAAAATAAATAAAAAAAGCAAAAGGAAAAAATTTCACTTAATCTTTTTTGAATAGTAAAACATAAGAAATGACATGAGTCTTGGCTTCCGAGTATTAATATGAGTTCCATTATGGGTATGATTGGAAAAGTCAAGAAGAAAAATATATGAGTAAATGACACCTAATTCATGATGATATTGTGACCATGCAATTGCCCTCTGATACTTACTTAAGAATAATTTGTTGCTCAAATAAAATTAAAAAAAAAGATTTTATTTTATTTTAGAAATATGTAATGTCATTAGTAAATATACATAAAAAGATTTTTTAAAATAAATTTAACAAATGATTATGCAGCATATTGTATTAATTAAATTTAAAGAGACGAGACTGTCCTGAGTAATATTATATTACATGTATACACATAATTATATTTATTGAGCTTTATTATAAAAAAAATAGTAACCGGATTCTATAATTTACTATTTTTATCACCATTATCTTATTTTTATGCCATCGTATCACAAGTTGATCTTGAAAATCAGCAATTCAGTCTTCATTAAGTCAATAGCAAAGTCAATTATGTTTTTAAACCAAACTCTAGAACTGCAATGGCAAACATAGGATTTTAAGTCCGCACGGACGGCCGTCAATCGTCGTCACAATAAAATATTACGAGCCAGTTTGATGCTCTTTTTTCTACAAAATGCATTTTGCAATAGTGATTTAATTGAGAAATTGTTATTAAAAATAAAGAATAAATTTGAATTTGTGTGTAATATTATTTTTTTGAAGAATGTGTGGTTGAAAAAAAAATGTATTTTGAAAAAAAAAAAAAGGAAATGAAACATGGTCTGAAATTTAAATATAACAATTATTTGTTCAAAATGAGCATATATTAATCTATTATACATTTTAACAATATTTACCAAATGATATTGTGGCCGAGTTTTGCATAATTCAAAGGAAGAGTAATCTTTACATTATTTGAAAAATAATTCATAGTAATTCAAGTCATATTTTTAGATACCCATTTTTGCAATTTCATTCACGTCTACATACCCAAAAAATCACTATAAGGAAGGAGGTAATATTCATTCGGCTAAACTTAACTTATATTATTCTGTTCAAGTAAAATTTGAAATTTAGCAAGTGCCACAATGATTTATCTCTCCATAATGCTAAAGAGAGATGTCGGGTTTGATTCCTCTCCATATTTCATTAATTTTGGTAAAAAGGGTAGAAATAAAAATATTGCACTAAAATTTGTTTTGGAAGAGATTCGAACTCCGAACTTCCAATGTGAATTAACAACCTCCAACCAATTAAGCAACAAGAGATGGATGGAAATGAAGCTTATATAAGTTAAAAAGTTCGTTTATTGTCGACAACAAAAATAGCTCTTGGCGAATCCCGCCCTAACTCATCAACACCTGGATCTGCCCACTACAAGAACTCGTTTTAGTCAATTGTAAATCAGGGAAATATACACTCAGTTCCATCTTAAAT
>NW_019240387.1:136000-145727 GCF_002742605.1 Olea europaea var. sylvestris
GCGTTGAATTTAAGCTCAATAATTTGACAATGTGATTGTCAAGGAAAATTTTATGATGCGTTCACAATTGATTACCTAATGAAAATGACACTCATGTCATAAAATATAATTATATGGGAAAATCGGTCATTTGCTTGTTAAATCAATAATTTAATAGTTTTGTCATTGAATTTATTTAAACTAGTTAACAAGAACTTAAAGAATTAGTTTTCTCGGTATTTTATATCAATGACATGCTACTAATTGAGTATGATATGAGTTGTTCTAAACGGGCTGGGATTTTAGATTGGCAAGGAAGACATATTTGATGTTGGGGTTTAGGATTTGGTGACCAAGGAAGAAATCAGATTGATTGAGGGTTTTCATTTTCATTTTCTTATTTAAATATATAGGTAAATATGTCTCATTAGGGTTTATTTATTTATTTTTAATTATAATCATGGGTGTTCGTGTCAACTTACGCACCTTGACTAATCTTATAACAACCTTTAAGGAAACTAGAACTAGTGATTATTGATGAACAAACCCAAGATTTGATCATTGGACTATTCATCAGGGTTGTCTCATTAGGTTTTGTTTAATGGATTGTATAAACGGATATCATGATTGAAAATAAATATGTTATATAAATCATCAAATTCGAATACTTCATACGTCAAATTGAAGATAGATTTGTATCAATTTTTATACCGATAAAACTTAATTAATATAGTTAAAATTATAAGTTATACTTAATTTTTTTCATATTTGTTGATAACAAGATATTAAATATATGTATATTAGACAATTAAAAAAAATTAAATGTACATTCAACAAAAAAAAGTAATTTATAATATGAAACAAATAAAAAAAGAAAACAAATCTATCTCTACAAAATTGAGATAACATTTAGTTCATGTTTGAAAATGATTAAAATCGAATTTTTAGTAGATTTTAAAAAAAAAATTAATAAAATGTGTCCGTGAAAATTTATGAATCCCAAAAATATGTGATTATAATTTATTATTAATTGAATTAAAATCTGAATTTAATTAATACATGGTTTTAGTGTCATAAAGTCCCATTAATACTCATATCCTCATCCTTTTCCACTAAAGTGTCGAATCATATTCAAACCCTCCTAAAACACAAAAGCACTTATCACGCGCCTAACTACCGCGTGAAACATCCTTCAGCTACTCCATGCCCATCATGAAAATTATGTACTGTCCACCCGAAAAAATAAAAAAAAAATAAAAATAATCCTCTTTATTATCCGCTTCAGCCTTCCCTTATAAGCTCGAGCTTTCTCAAGCTTTTTACCATTTCAAAAATACCACGAAAATGAGAAACAAAGGAAAAGTTCACCCCTTAATTTCTTCATCTTCATCTTCATCGTACAGTGCTAGCAAGGATGTTTTGCCCGTGTTAAAGCTACTGCCTGCTGTTTAAGAGCATTCAAACCTTTTGTACCAATGTGACCAAGTCTACCATGCCATAACTTTGCTAGATTAAAATCATCATTTAAAACTGCATTAGACAGACCCATAAGAGGTTTAGCATTTAAGAAGTATAGACCATGTCTCTTTGGGATAGAAGTGACTAAATCACTTCCCCTAAAGATTTTTATTTGTCCTTGACCCAATTTTATGTCAAACTCCATATCATCTAACATTCCTAAGGAAATTAAGTTTCTTTCTAAATCTGGTACAAATCTAGTATTTTCTAAAAGTAAGATTCTGCCATTTTCTAAAAGAAGTTTTATGGTTCCAATGCCTTTAACTTTGCAAGTCATGTTGTTCCCCATGACAACTTGTCCTCCATTAGACTTTTCAAAATTTAGAAAGTAGTTTTTCTTAGGACACATGTGGAAAGAACATCCTGAATCTAGGATCCACTCTTGATTTAAGTTTCTTTCAACATTAACAAGGACTAAACCATTGTCAGATTGAAGTGTGTCATATGACATAACAGTATTTCCTTCACTGACTTTCTTCTCTTTAGAATCATTCTGTTTTTTATAGCAATCCTTAAAACCCTCCTAAAACACAAAAGCACTTATCACGCGCCTAACTACCGCGTGAAACATCCTTCAGCTACTCCATGCCCATCATGAAAATTATGTACTGTCCACCCGAAAAAATAAAAAAAAAATAAAAATAATCCTCTTTATTATCCGCTTCAGCCTTCCCTTATAAGCTCGAGCTTTCTCAAGCTTTTTACCATTTCAAAAATACCACGAAAATGAGAAACAAAGGAAAAGTTCACCCCTTAATTTCTTCATCTTCATCTTCATCTTCATCGTACAGTGCTAGCAAGGATGTTTTGCCCGTGTTAAAGCTACTGCCTGCTGCTATTTTCGCTTTAATATCGCTTCTTCCCTTTGAAGACCGTGAAGTTTTGGCTTATATGATAAGCCGATCTTTAAAGTTGACAAACCCGCCGGACGAGAAGAAGAAATCTCCAAAGAATAGTCACGGGCATAAGCCGCCGGCTTCTTTTGACTGTGAGTGCTTTGATTGTTATACTAGCTTTTGGTCTCGGTGGGATTCTTCACCCAACCGTGAGTTGATTCATCAAGCTATTGAAGCTTTCGAGGAGCACTTGAACAATGGGGAACACTCGAGGAAGAGTAACAATGGCAAGAGGAAAAAGGAGAAATTGCGTCGTCGGAAAGGAGAGAAAGTAGCTGACGGTATTGGCGTTCCTGATTTTCCAGCGACGGAGGGGAAAAGTAACAGCCCTGTTTCTCTTTTGCCGGTGCCGGAGACTGAGTCAGCACCGAATGAAGACGACGTGGCGGCGAAGAGTGGGGAAGGTGAGGTGAAAGAGGTAGTGGTGGCAAAGGAGCTGTCGACGACGCAAGCGGCACACAGCCACAAGGGTTTAGCGAGAAAGGTGTTGCCGGACGTATTGGGATTATTCAATTCCCGTTTATGGGGTCTTTTATGGGGTCTTTGGAATCCAAATGTGTAGAAAAAAATGGAAAAATCCCCTTCTGTTTTTTAAAATTCTGATTGGAAATTAAAAGAAGAGCTACTTCTTCACCAATATATAACTGTTTCCTTTCTATATTATAAAATTATTCTCTCTCTCTCTATATATATATTTGATTATTTATATGTTAGTTGCATTTATTTTTTCGATTATAGTTGTTGTTTTTTTCCCCCTTTTCGTGGCTGGTATTCATTTTCTATTTATTTCAAGAAATTGTATTTTCTTGATGCTGCATTAAAATAATAAAATCTTTAAAGAAAGTGTAAGTTTTTGCTTAGTGGCTAAGTATATTGAGTAGGTAGAAAAATCTGTCTACATATACCAATCAGAAAAGGAAATGTGGATTGTAAAATTTGTGATATGAGGTGAATGCGAATCATTCTATGCGTTTCTTTGGGATTCCTTTAGGCGTGGAATCATTTGAGAGTATTGATTTTCACTTCTTTTTTTCCTAATTTTTTAATGCAACTTTATGGAGAACCCTAATAATTTCAAGAATTAATTTTGACTTTTCATTAGGTGTGGAGCGTAAAAAATTCCACTATTATATTCGCACTGCTTTTATACATAATAATCTACCATTCACTTATCTTTTTATAATTTAAATTATTTAACATGCCTAATCGAATACTCTAATATTATCAAAATTGAATGTGATAACTCCCTTGACCTTTTGTCTTTTGAAATTGGCGAAAGCTCCATATATGACCTTTTACTTGCGTAAGATGACCTTTGACGTCCCAGCCCATTATTGGAGATGTTAATTACATTTAAAGATGATCAAAATGAATAGATTTAAAAGGGCAAAACGATCTTTCCTTATCCCTCCACTTATTAAGACGTTGTTTGTTTGGAGAAAGGGTACAAGCAAGATATTACTAGTCACCTTCAGAACAAACCCACGATCGACGACAACTATGCACGATATCACCCATGATTGGAGCGATTTCATTTGTTGAAGGTCTCTCATCATGCCATTCTATATATCCTTTTGCAAAAGTATCTTAAATTTTTAGCATTTGTAGTTTGACTTTTACATTGAAAGTTTAATTTTTGAAATGGGTTTATCAAATTAGTTTATTAATGTTATGTACTCAGTTTTCTTCCACATTTATCAAGGATGTCTGCTCCTAAAATAAGAGATGTTGAACATAAAATTCCTCAGTATGGTTAGTACCCGTGTTTTGCCTATTGAAATGACTTAATACAACCAATTTGTTATCTGTAGTTGTTCGAATTTTTTCCTTACGTGTATGCATGTTGATTATTGTGGACTTTTGATTTAGTTCCAATAATAATTTGTTTTTTCATCTACATGTAGTCGAATATACTGACTACTTCACAATGGCAATTCATAATAAGATTTTTTTTTTCCGATAAACCAAATAAAGTGATGTTCTTGGACTATGTGAAGCCTTCTTACTTCAACATATGTGTGGAGATTGTGGATCTCTGGACTTCTTAAGGAGGCAGGGCCGGTCCTGGGCCGAGGCAAATGAGGCCTGCGCCTCAGGCCCAAGACCATAGGGGGCCTATTTTGGTCCAATAAATTTTTTTTTTTCTGAACAAGACTAGGCAGCCCAAACTAATTATTCAGCAAGCCCACAATTCATTTACCCTTCAAATATATTTACCCAACCCAATTCACATATCCAATATCCAATCCAATTGACAAAAAATTCCCAAAATCTGAAATTGAATCAAAAATTCCCAAAATAAAAACTCCCCAAAATCTGCTCGGCGCCTCGACGTGCTCATCAGTCCACAGTCGTCGCCACTGACCTCAGCGTCGTCTTCTTCAGGTCAGTGGCCACTCACCTCCGCCCTTCTGCCCGTCTGCTGTGCCTGTTCCTCGCCAGTCGCCTCCAACCACCGATTCCCAAAATCTTTGAGAAGTCGTTCGAAGTCTAGTCTAGTCTGCAGCTCTTCTTCAGCTCTTCTGCTCTTGAGTTGCATCTTCAGTGACTCAGTCTTCGTTCAATTGTTCTTCAGTAAGGGGGCATGAAGATGAATACAAAGCGAAATTGCAGAGAACCAACGCCTTTTTCCAATGCTTCAAATTTATCAAATCCAGGTATATCTTAATCTAATTTTAATCCTTATTTTGGGTTTAATATTTTCAAATCTGTCAAATAACTTGTATTTTTCGAATATTAACACTTGTTCAGCGATTTTATTTTTTTTAATCTCCAACTCTATTATATAAATCGACTCGAATATTAAATTTGATGAATTTATCTTATTGCCATCGCATCCAACTCGTTTAGAAATAACAGTAGGAAATCAAATTGATTTTATTCCTGAGATTCGAGTGTGGGTGGAAGTCATTGAGTTATTATGAATTAAAATTGCATTTCATATAAATTTTTGTTTGCGAATTAATTTTTTTTTAATTTCTTTTTCAGGTGTCTGTTTGCGAATTGAATAATAAAACTTTAAGCAATCATTGAGTAACCAATTTACAGATTCCTCTAATTTTTATTTTGCAGATTTATGTGTTTCTTAAGTTTGAATGTTTTGGAGCCGAACATTCTGATTGTTTTCTTCTTCCGGCCAGGAAAACACCATCAATGGAATCAATAGATTCTTCTGGAGAGGAGGAAGAGTAAGGTTTCCTTATATAACCTTGCACATGGGTGTGTTTCTACATGCTTGCCTATTAAAATCATTTCAATTTTTATATGTTACACATTTTTCCTGAGCACAGTGGAGATCTAGTTTACATGATAATATTTGTCTTTTCTCTTTCAGAATTATCTTGCTTCGTGAGAAGAAAGTTTGTTTGTTAATACAATTATTTACTTTGATATTGAGATTGGTAGAAAGACAAAAAAAATAAAAAATAAAATGCTGACTCCTCAATTTTAAGATTAATTTGAGACAAACCCAACTCATTTGAGATTAAGATTACTTTGGGGTTTACTGATGGACAAATGTTTGATAGCGTTCAATACTTTAAAGGAAAAACTTACAACAGCGCATGTGATTGTGTCACCTGATTGGGATTTGCCCTTTGAGCTAATGTGCGATGCGAGTGATCATGCAGTTGATGCGGTATTGGGACAAAGAAAGAATAAAATCTTTCATGTGATATACTATGCAAGTAGAACTTTAACGACGCCCAAATCAACTATGCTACAACCGAGAAGGAATTGCTAGTCGTGGTTTATGTATTCGACAAGTTCAGATCGTATCTTGTTGGGTCTAAGGTTATCGTCTACACAGATCATGCCGCTCTGAAGTATCTTATGACAAAGAAGGATGCTAAGCCGAGATTGATCCGTTGGATATTGTTATTGCAAGAGTTCGATATTGAGATCAAGGATAAGAAGGGCAGTGAAAATGTGGTAGCCGACCACCTATCAAGATTGGAACGGGATGAACCTGAGATGCCAGTTGACATCAATGAAATCTTTCCAGATGAGCAAATTTTTAGAGTAGAAATAGTCCCATGGTATGCTGATATCGTTAACTACCTTGCTAAGTCCATCCCTCCACCAGAGTATTCTAGCCATCAAAGAAAGAAGTTCTTCGCAGAGCTGAAGTATTACTTTTGGGAGGATCCCATTCTCTACAGAAGAGGTGCAGATCAGATAATCAGAAGATGTATTCCTGAAGATGAAGTACCTGAGATTCTAGAACATTGTCACTCTTCTGCATATGCTGGGCATTTTGGAGCTTCAAAGACTGCTGCAATGATACTACAGTCAGGTTTCTATTGGCCTACTTTATTCAGAGACACGTTCGAGTATGTGAAGAGATGCGATCGAAATTTGATGAGGAAATTAACAAAATGTCAAATTTCAACTCGCAATACAATTTACAAGTAAAGTTTGACAAACAGAATTACAATACGATGGCATTTTCTCATTGCAACTTTTTCACACGAAATTGAATATACATTTGAGTGATTTGTGTATAGAATTAGAGAATGTTAACTACAAAAGATAGTGTAACAAAAAAATGAAAATAATGATCAAATACAAAGGAGCTTCTAATTTTATATTAATTTATAAGAAATTAACTTAAAAATAAGAAGAGTCTGTCTGTATGAACACGGATAAAAAAATTATTAAATTCAAAGCATTTTCAGCAAACATCTAAAAATATTATTATCATGAAATTAAAAAATAATATAATAACAACATATGTACTATGTAGTATGTGTTTTGAAATTAAGAGAAAAAGAAAGAAACCTGTAAGGTTTTAAAAATGGCAGTGAGATCAAACCAATCTGTATTAAATCTAAAAAATTTTAATTCAAAGAGAAATAATTTAAATATTAATGGGTTGAAAAATAATGGAAGGTGATCATTGGACGTAGAATTTGAAGAGACAAAGAGACATTTTGTATTGTTAAGAAAAGAAAATGAATGTGCCCTCGGGACATAGTCCAGTGGTGCAAAGGATAAGAGTGAGGTTATCTCACGCCTTGCTGGCAGCCGTAGTGTGGGGGTTCGATTCCTGAGACATGGAATTGGACTCCTTGTAAGCGTAGTGTACAGACAGCTCTTGTTCCCTGACTTGTTGGGGCACATCCCGCGATTTACCTCCCTAAAAAATCTCTAGGGACGGGAAGGTGGGAGCCCTCAAAGTTGGGATTCAACCTTTTTTTTTTTTTTTTAAGAAAAGAAAATGAATGTACGAAAGACAAATTGTGTGTGTATATATATTAGTTTTTTATGTTTGCATACAATAACTTTATTTTGTATAATTTCATAAATATAATTCTCATTTTTCTTCAACCAACCAATTAACTTTATATAATTTGGGCCCTTCACCAAAACGGAACCTTAGGCGACCGCTTATCTCGTCTATACTCAGGGCCGCCACTGGGTATGATCTTCATAGATCTACTATATTGTGGATCACACCTTTAGAAGAACCCACAACCCTTATTTTACTGTTAAAAAAAAGGAAAAAGAAAAAGGAAAAAAGGGGACTACAATCAAAATGCAAAAAAAAATTAAGAAATGAGATTTGAATTTTCATTACCAAGCGTCATGTGCATATTAAGAGCCTTCTTCTCAGGTTGGCTTGGGTCCACAAAGTATTCTATTGATACCCATCCCACATCAGTAGAGACGAGGCTCCATTGCAGCTTTAGATAAAATGGGTTACCGTCAAAAACACTTTTTCGTGATTTATTTAGTACTATTTCTCCAAACGAACAGCACATTAATAAGTGGAGGGTAAGGAAAGATTGTTTTACCCTTTTATGATTATTCATTTTCGGTCATCTTTAAGTGAATTTAACAGCTCAAGTAATGTAAAGGTTGAACCCCAACTTTGGGAGCCCCCACCGCCCTACCCCTAGAGTTTTATGAAGGAGGTAAATCGCAGAATGTGTCCCAGCAGACCAGGGAACAAGAGCTGTCTGTACATTGCGCCTATAAAGAATCCAATTCCATGTTTCAAGAATTGAACCCCCACACTGCCAAACAGCTCCAGTAATGTAATTGGACAGATGGAGGTATCTAGCACTTAATATGTCATGTAGGGGACTTTTCGTCAATCTGAAAGGATATGGTTATTTCGCAATAGCGATAAAGATTAAGGCGTTTTGCACCAATTACGTTTATTTATTTGAGTGGAGTTGAACAATTTATTCATTAGATGAAAATATCAAAAGTTTCGCTATTTGTACTTAGGCGTTCACACGCCCTGTTATATGTCCCTCACAAAAAGGGGATCCGTGCCGAATAAAAAAATGCACTGACCCCCTGCTGTGAGAGGTGTGTCAACGCTAGGGTACATATAGCATAACTCAAAGATGAAGGAAGCCAACATGCTTGGGTACGTATAGCACGACCCAAAGATGAATGGAGCTCTTATGATTTTTGGCTAATGAAATTGCTTATGTTTCAACTGTGTGACCTGCACACAGATGGTTGCAACTGGTAAATTATGGTCCATTGTATTATTTATTGTACGTAGGGGTCCACCAAATTTCTAAACCTAGTGCTTATCCATATCTGGTCCCCAGTTATTAAAATAATTATCATGTTATGAGTTAAATAAGTAAATCTTTGTCACGGGAATAGTCACGTCATAAAGTAATTGAAGTTGATGAACAGGGGTTTGGAATTGAATATTTTTGAAGTTTGACTTTTCGAGGTCTAATTACTTTTAGTGACATTGGACAGTAAAATTAATCCTAAGTAACATGGGCCAGCTGTTACCTAACCCCTCCCTATATTCACACACTTTATTCGGGGACTTGGCACAACATGTTAACTAAAATAAACGAAAGGCGTTACTAAGAGATTCAATTTTCTTTTGTATTCGATTGTATTACAATCGTCACATTCAGTGTTCAACTTATATCATATTTGTGCTGTATGCTAAACAAGCGAACATTCATTTCATTTCGTTTGAGGGTAGGTGTCTTCATCAATAATCACATTAATTTCCTCGCACGTGACTTTTCAACATGGGCGGATCCAGACCTTTAGTATTGTGAGGTCAAAATTGTAGAAATAATTTTTTAATAAACAACATAATATCAATTAAAATAAGTTAATATGTATTTTGACACTATGAAAATATCGTATAATTATATCATTATTAATATTATCAAATAAATTTTGCTACCTGTATAATTTTGTTTATTATTTCATTGACAAATGTTGAGCTAACATTGAGTAAATTAAATTGAATATAGAAATTAAATGAATTGAAATAAAATTCAAGTTTAATTCAGGAAGTAAATTAAATTTAAATTTAAAGCAACTATAATTCGAAAGTAATT
>NW_019240387.1:145970-149003 GCF_002742605.1 Olea europaea var. sylvestris
ATATATATATATATAATTTTTTTTTTTTTTTTTTTGGTAATCTGTCCAATAATCAAATGGCACGTGTCATCTGGTTCCAAACCCTAAATTTTCACCCTGTTAGTGTAGCACGGTTTAAAAACAATTTGAGTTTTTGGCTACTTTTTTCTTCGTGGGCTACAGTAAATTTACCTTATTCTTTGTGTTATGAGGTCTTAGCTGGATAACTCCTCTTCCTCTCCAACGTAGGCCTAAAAACAAAGGGGTAAAGATACTTGGCTAAGGCCAAGCACAGCTCAAAACAAATCGAGGTTATGGCCGCTTTTTTCTTTGTAGGCCACAATAAATTGTGTTATTCTGCTCAAGCAGGGGCCCGTGAGTCAGTGTAGAATGGTTCCAGTAAATTTACCTTTTTCTTTATTTTATGATAGAGCATTCGCTCTGTCGAATATAAATAAATAAATAAATTTATATCACTTATAATATTTAAGTTTTTAAATGAGATCAATACATTAACCGTTCTAGTTTTTTTAATGAAAATTGTATGATGATGATAAAAAAAAGATTCTAGTTATGTATGCGAGGCGGGCATCTTGCATATTTAGAATTGATTTTATTTTTTATTTTTAACAAAATGCTTCAATAATTCTAATTAGGGATTATTATAAGAAAAGTACCTGAAAGGAAGACCAAAATAAAATCTATATCGTAGAAAATGGAATTGTCTAGTTATTGAAGTATATTGACTATCAAGCCCAAGTTATCATCTTTGTAATGGAAACTTTTTATCCTACTCACCATGGGCAAGAGATTAGGCTAAAAGTTATCATAATTCAAGATACACTTTATAGACAGATTGATCTACTTAATTCATGCTAATCTGATATATAATTCTGCGACAAGTTCATTGATTTTGTACGGACAGGTTGACAAATGTGGCATGCATCTGTCCATTGACCCACTTAATTGTACAAAATCAATGTACAAGTAGGTTAATTTAAAAGTAAATTTATATAAATATTAATTAGCAAATAAAAAAAGACATGATAACAAATGTAGTACTTACAAAATGTGTAGTCGAGTAAAAATTAGGAGTATGAATTTAAATATTAGAAAAAAGTGTTAAAAATGAAGGTTTTAAAATCTCAGGCACGAAATAAAAATGCAATTAATTAAGTAGTAACATCATTATAAATATAAAATCAGCCCACAAATAATATCATAAGATTTAATGAAAAGGTGATTAAAATTTCACAAGTTCCTAATTTTCATTTATCATCATCATCATCATCATCATCATCATCATTAAAAAAATAAAAATAAAAGAAAATTATTATTTTTAAATCGATCACACCTCTTCAAAGAAAAATGTAGAATTCTTCAAAGAAAAAATAAGAATTCTACATTTTTCTTTACACAGCTCATCAGATCAATCATCAATGGGCACGGTCACTTTTTCAGACGTCCATCTCTAAATCAGTATTATTCATCATTGGTATAGAAATAATTGTCAAATTATTATCCACAATTTTTATGACTTATTAATGTTATTTTTCTATTAATTTGATTGCATAATCATGAGAATATAATTATTTTCTTTATAATTTTGTAACACAACACCTAAAATTTAAATACAATAATTAATCATTCATCACTGTACAATCAAATAGTAAGAAGACAAAAAATCGTTAACAAAAATAGAAAATTAAAAAAAAGAGAGTGGGAAATGGGTTTATCAAAGGCCCGATCTAGTCCCCCTTTATATGCCCTTGCGTGCCATTCCAACCACAACAAGAGTAATTAGGTTACTATTGTAAGGCATAGATTTTGTCAAACTCTACTCATAAAAAGTAATAAATTACTTTTGTAATATTGGAAAGTTAGTTATAGTACTTTTCACAATTTGATTTTCGGCAACTCTATTTGTACAAAAAAGTATTTCACAGAAATACACCAAAAATCTCACATTGTATGGGACCCATACTTTGATAAAAAAATGTCAAAAAATTACCCACCCCCAATGCTGTGTCTATGCTGTAGCGTTTCTTTGTGTACAGCTCCTGTACACACATCACCGCTCTTTGATTTTTGTACAAGTCAGCCATAGTAAAAGAGACTACAAGGAGTTACGATCAAATCATGTGTTACTTGTTACCATTTCTGACTCCTTAGTATCAAATTGATGTAGATATTGTCAAATTGGGTTGCAAAAGGAGAGGATGCATTGACCAATACAAACATGTCAACTCCTCAACTTATACAACAAATTTTAGTTCTTTTATGAATGACAAGAGTTTGAAATATAATCGAAATTTTAATAGTTATGAATTTTATTTTTTAAAGAAAAAAAAAAAGACGGGGAAGAAGTTTGCCCTATAGCACAGTGACAATTGTCCAATTCCCCAAACAAAAGTTCGTGGCACAAAAATATTACTGTTCATATTGATTGATTTATTTATTTTTCTGAAAAAAAAGTGAGAAAAAATAATGAATTTTTATTATTGGGTAATTCGGCAAAGTTCGACAGCTGTACTTCAATTAAATTTTAGATTTCACTATGAAAACACTCATTTCATCCATTCAATCTAGAGACATTGCAATAACATTCATATTACTATCATCAATTATATAATTTTCATCAATTTAAAGGATGATAAGTGACAAATGAAACAGTATTAAAATAAATAAAGTTCGAAAACTAAGTTTAGTAATTGCAGAATATTATTAGAGAGGAGATGCATTGTTTGAGGTAAATAATTGAGACAGAGCAGCATGTGCAAAAATAAAGTTGTCTCCAAAAACGGGCCTCATTCAATTGTCGCTAACTAAATACCCTTTTTTGTTTGTTCCAACACTTCTAAATGTTGAACTTAAATCCTTTGTTGAATAGAGTTTTGACTAGGAATTTGAAAGTTTGTAAGCATATATTTTTGAATAGTGTTTTGACCTTCATTTTATAGAGGAGAAGAATGAGAAACAAGATGAAGTTATTTATGCACATTGCGATTGTGTAGACGAGCATGAAACTTGTCCTTGTAGTTTTCAACTAGGGTG
>NW_019240388.1:0-1768 GCF_002742605.1 Olea europaea var. sylvestris
CTGGACATAATCAGCTATATCCCTCTTCATACCTTCCCACCAAAATATTACCTTCAAGTCTTGTACATCTTTGTGCTTCTCGGGTGCATTGAGTAAGAAGAGTGAGCTTCCTCTGGAATCTCTCTTTTCAATTCCTCGAAATCCGGTACACACATCCGCCCTTGATAATATAATGCTTCATCTTCAGCTATGGTGAAATCCTTCCACTTTTCTGAGTTAATCTCAGACTTGGTGTTCTCAAAGGACTGATCTCCCTTTTGATGTCCTTTAATTCTGTCGCGGAGTGTGGGTCGGATAGAGAAAGCTGCTACTCGATTGACCACACTTGGTCGAGTGGTGACAACCTCGAGATTCAATCTCTCAAATTCTCTCCATAGTGGTTCTTGCGTAGTCAACATAGCTAATTGACCTGCTGTTTTCCGACTTAAGGTATTGGTTACTACATTCGCCTTTTGCTTGGGTGATAATGAATTTCACAATTATAATCCTTAACTAACTGAAGTCACATTCTCTGTCTCATATTCAATTTCTTTTTGGGTGAAGATGTACTTAAAGCTTTTGTGATCCGTATGAATGTCGCATGCTCAATAAAGATAATGCCTCCAAATTCTTAATGCATGGATCACGATGGCAAGTTCTAGATCGTGCATGGGGTAGCTTTATTCATGTAGTTTTAATTGTCTCGATCCATAGGCAACCACTTTGCCATGCTACATTAAGACACATCTCAAATCTTGTTTCGAAGCATCACTATAGATCACAAAACCATCTGACCCGTTGGGTATGATTAATACTAGGGCGTTTACTAGTTTCTGTTTTAATTCCTCAAAGCTCTGTTCACACTTCTCGGTCTAGTCAAACTTCACACAAGGGCATGTTAATTGTGTCAGTGGTCCTGATATTTTGGAGAATCCTTCAATGAACCTCCGATAGTATCTTGCTAAGCCCAAGAAATTGCGAATATCTCCTACATTGGTTGGCTTTAACCAATTCAACACTGCCTCCACTTTACTAGGGTCCACCTCTATCCCTCGGGCTTTGACAATATGTCCAAGGAATGCTACTCGCTCTAGCCAAAACTCACACTTTTGAACTTGGCATAGACCTTTTACTTCTTCAAAACCTCTTACACAATCCTTAAATGTTCCTCATCTTCCTCATTACTTCTTGAGTAGATCATGATATGATCGATGAACACGATAACAAATTGATCTAGATACTTGTGGGAAACGCGGTTCGTCGAATTCATAGACTCCAGGAACATTAGTTAGTCCAAATGGCATAACTAAGAACTCGTAGTGTTCGTACCGAGTTCTAAAAGCGATCTTAGAGATATCACTAGCTTCAATTCTCAATTGATGATAATCAGACCTTAAATCGATTTTGGAAAATACTACTGCACCTCTGAGCTGATCAAACAAATCCTCAATCCTGGGAAGAGGATACTTATTCTTAATAGTGATTCTATTCAAATCTCTGTAATTGATGTGCATCCTCATCGATCTATCATTCTTTTTAACAAATAGCATCGGTGCTCCCATGGAGATACACTGAACTGGATGAAACCTCTGTCCAATAGTTCCTCCAACTGCTGGGCAAATTGTGGGTCAATCGTATTAGGTTGGGGTTGAACTGGTTGTGTGGACTCTTGATTTTAGTCATTGGTACTGTTAGTCCTCCTGCTGTGGGGTGCAATAACCTTAATTATTTAGAGTTAAATTGAGGATTTGAAACATAAAAAAAATGGCATTCTTTTATTCATAAACAT
>NW_019240389.1:0-1768 GCF_002742605.1 Olea europaea var. sylvestris
CTTCATATATGATTATTGGAAACCACATCGTTCCTAAGTATGAAGATGTCAACCAAGTTTACAGACCGAGGGACATTATTAGTAACATTCATCGAGAGTTTGGCATAACTGTAAGCTATACTAAAGTGTACACGGCTAAAAATTTTGCTTGTGGACTGATTCGTGCGGAACCACGTGAGAGTTATGTGAAATTGCCAGCATATTGTCATGTTTTGGAGATTCAAAATCCTGGTACACTGACATTCATTCATACTAATGATGATCGACACTTCAAGTACCTTTTTATGACATTGGGACCAAGTATACATGTGTTCCTCAACTCAATGCGAAAGCTAATTTCTATAGATGGTCATTCTTGACATCAAGAATGAAAGGTACTCTACTCGTATCAATTTCTCAGGATGCAAATTTTCAAATATTTCTACTCGGATGGGGAGTAGTTGATTCGGAGAATGATGAATCCTGGACTTGGTTCTTTCAGAAATTGCGGCTAATAATAGGTGATATGGATGACCTTGTGATTATATCTGACCGTGTAACATGCATCAAAAATGGAGTTAGAAATGTGTTTCGATTTGCTGATCATGTTAATTGTACATATTACTTGCAAAAGATCTTGAAGATAAATTTTCCACGGTGTAATGTTGTAACTTTGTTTAGGGCAGCATCGGAGGCTTATACTGTAATCAAATTTCAGTCCTACATGGCAGCTCTATGCAATAAAAAAGGAGGGCATCGAAGAGCACCTATTAGAAGAAGATTCTCATTATTGGGCTAGAGTGCATTTTACCTAGATATGTTATAATATCATGACTACAAATAATGCAGAATCTATATATAGTTTGTTGAAGAGTGCTCGAGAGCTTCTCATAGTTGGTTTAATTGAATATACTTGTGGGATACTACAAAGGTGATTTTATGAAAGACATGTTGAAAAGGAAAAATGTGTGACCCAAGTCACGCTAGCATTAGAGAAAAAGATGTGCATGATATATAATGAGTCAAATGGGTTGGAGGTAAATTAGGTTTCTCCGGACATTTATCAAGTTGGTGATAATTTAGAATACCACTTTGTGGATTTGTACGAAATGACATGTACGTGTAGAAGATTTGATTTGGACAAGTTCCTATGTACGCATGCAATTGCTGCCGCAAGGTTTAAAGAGGACGACGACTATAAATTATGTACCCCCTTTTACACTAGTATTTGTTGGAAATAAGCTTATTCTACATTCGTATATCCTTTGCCGAACGAGGTCGAATGGAAAATTTCTAAGAATGTGATAGCCGGAGAAGTATTTCCACCGTTGGTACGAAAACAGGGTAGGCGACCGTAAAAAAAGAGAAAAAGGTCGGCCAGATAGAAGCGTGCGGCTCGTAAGTACAGCAAGTGCAAGAAAACTTGTCATATTCGATCCACTTGTACGGGTCAAGCAGCTAGTAGTGAACCTTAAGGTTGTAACATTATCGTGTCTTGTAACTTTACAACTTCGTACTTATTGTTTCAACTGAATGAAATAACTTATTAGATTTTGAAGTCATTGCGTTATTAAAATATTTTTGTACCGTTGGAATCAAATTAAAGTATTTTAAGTATTCATGTTCCCTTTTCCCACAGTGAACGCAAATTACGTTCATGTCGTTAGAGTAGACATGAATGTCGTTCCAATTCGAAAATTATACAGATTAACATAACGAATTATAACTCATTTCTGAGACACAAAATGACATGCATATCGTTTTAATGTTAAATACACACTGCTTCTCT
>NW_019240390.1:0-1768 GCF_002742605.1 Olea europaea var. sylvestris
AGGCTAGCAGCCAGCTAGTGGAAAAACTTCGAAAATTTCTCCCTAGTCCATATCTTGACTTCTTCAAGTCCAATACAAATTTCAAATCCCAATTGGGCTTCCAAATAGAACTTTAACTAAAATTTGTCAAATAGACTTCGAATATGATTTCAAAATAACATATTTCAAATAGAATTCTTCTTAAGTCGACATTAATTAGAATTCCCAATTATCTTCCAAATATAATTCGGGTCACATCCTAATTCTAACAGTTAAAATTTGACCAACAAACTCATATTTATCAGAAAAGGAAAAGAATTCTGAAGGACTTCATATTCATGTCCAAGAAAAGCCTCAAAATTGATACTGTACTATCAATTCAATTCACCTGCAGTTGTTACAGCGAAGACCATTCAAGTGCTCACTTTATGCAATTTTAGAGTCTCTTTGACAAGTGGCTTATTCTTTCAATTGTGAGATCTGAGATGACTCACAAAGTACTTACTCATATCAGATACCATTCCAATTTCAGAAATACATTCCCCATGTTCTGCTATGATTTTTATTAATAAAGTCATAGTTATCATTTATTCATCATGAGACCAAAGCATGTTGATATTTTCTGCGCTTGTATATATTTTTCTGGAGCATATCCTCGAAGAAGTATAATGAAGTGACAATGTGTAACTTAATGATTTTAATATAACTTATGCTTATTGTGAATCAGGTCCACAAGGGAGGCTGAAGAGTCTGTTGTCTGAATCCAGCAATAGATTTTGCGCAGATTGTGGATCTCTAGATCTGAAATGGGTGTATGTGTCAAACTTGATTTCTTTATTGGATTCCATGCTTTCTCCATTTTTGTATTATTTGCTCATAGACTCAAAATTTCAGAATAACATTGTTTGTCAATTTTTTCATTGTTCATCATTTGATTCTAAGACAATAATTTTCTAATGGGAAATGGATCATGCTCCTGTTAAGGTTTTCATGTGCTCTCTGAACATTAGTTCAAATAGTTACCACACTTGAAATGCATAAGAAATTAATTAGACCATTTAATAACTCCAGTTTCATCCTTGTTAATGCATCTTATGGCAGTTTCTGGATGATTGACTGATTGGACATTTTTCATTTTCTGATTTGGAAGTCATACTAATTTTTACAATCCTGATTGCATGAACTACATATGAATTTAGATTGCAAATGACCGAATCAAGTCTGTAATTGCTTTTTTCTGAAGTAATAATTCTCTTTTCCAAGTAAACAGGTTTAGTTCTTTAAACTAGCTATGAACTAGGTGGCTTCTTCCTGAAAACCACGCCAATCAACCCCTTTTCTAACTACCTCCAACATTAACATCAACATTAGTCTTCTTATTAGGTTTCACTTTATGTGGGTTAAATGTTCTATGAAGTAATTTATGGAGAAACAAACTCATAACCAAATGAATAATGTTATCTAGCACTATTAGTGCTACAACACCAGTTTAGGTGGTGTTGAGATAGGCTCAATGAAAAGTAAAATTAAGCGAGTTATTTAATAATACCTCTTATTTAATACCATATTAGTGCCATCTAGACTAGTATTTTAACCTATGATGCTCGAACTCCAAAAATGGAGAAGTTGACACGGATATTGATATGGGATATGGATCGGATCCTTGATTTTGCACTCGAACACGGCAACAAAAGGGAAAAGAAGACGGAAGGTAGAGTTTTGCTTCTGCCACTTCTGGCTCTACAACAAAAAAAAAAAAAAAAAAATTAAGGAGTTGGAGAAGACAACA
>NW_019240391.1:0-1768 GCF_002742605.1 Olea europaea var. sylvestris
TTATATGATTACAACATGATATAGTGAATAGCATGTAAATGAATGTAATGGCTGTCCTATGGAAAAATAATGGGATGAAAGATTTGGGTTATTAAGTTAATTAATTTTTTTAAGGCCATTTGTTGGAGTATTGTGTTATATTCCATAGAATTTGAAAGCTTTGAGCCAAAATTCAAAGTTAAGGTGAATTTAATGAAGTTTTACTGATCTAAATTTTGAGTTATTTTCGACTATATTTTTAGATTTCATGAATAAAGTATTCTATTCTTCTCGAAATCCTCACATTATGGAACATATGGACGATATGTTGGATAGCTTAAAGTCTAGGACAATCATCATGTAAATTTTATCCAATTGTGGAACGGTATCTTTAGGTTATAATCTTAATTGATGGTTTTTGTGCGATATACAAAAAGCTTATGCATTGATGATAGGCTGATAGCCTCTTTATGGAATAAGAGTATAGAATTATCATGGATTAATTGTTATAATTGTCTTTTTATAGAAAGAAAAAGCACCAAAATTGTGTGGATTTAAGGATGTAAAAAGTGTTGCTATCAGATTAAATTATGAGGAAACATTTACTCTTGTATCAAAAGTTGACGAGGATTTGATTTATGATAATGGATTATGTTAAGGTTTAGAACATGTTCTAAAGTAAAATGATGAATTACGAATTATATGATAGATTGTTAAAGAGGCGTGATTAAAACATGATTTGGAGTTGGTTATATTGGGATTATGTCATCACACTGCGAAAAATATCAGTACTTATCAATCATCAGAGTTTAAGGTATATTTTATTCGAAATGGTAGCAATGGAAATTGTGTATATATTATCATTGGGTGATATAGAATTAAAGGAAAAGAATACCATACTAAGCTATCTTAATTGTTTTGTTGGGGATAACTAGAATTTTAGAACAATTGAATTTTTTGGAGATATTGTCAATTTAGAATGGAGGTAATACCCATAAATATTTTTGTTTGGGGATTCCAAATACACGAAATGGAGACAAAATAGTATTTAAATCATTGTGGATATATTGATAAAGGTTACAAAATTCTTTTTAAATAATATAGTCAGTTCATAGGATAGATTTATAAAATTATATATAGACAATATTGTTAATTACATGATGGAATTAGAGTATTTATCTTTGGTTATTTGTAAGAAATCATATAATTAAATTACATTGTGCATCTTCTTTTGATAGAATATCAGATGCTATGAAGACAAGTTCAAAAGAGAGGCTATCATCTATGGTTGGTTAATTAAAAGAGACTTGGATAATTATCTCTTTGTCATGGAATTGACATATAAAAACTAAACACAAGTGAAGATAATTGAGGTTATATATAATATTGAAATATTCCAAGGACGTATAATGAAATAAGTGAAAGAATGTTGTTCAATCTTAGTATGTAACCATTGTTATAGAAAAAGAATGTGATTAGAGAATAGTTTAAATTATGACGTAAGGTAAAGATTTGGTGAACATGAAAAGTAGTATCTTGAACTTCCAATTGGAAAAATAATTGAGTTTTCTTAAGGTCTGAAAAAAAATAATAATAAAGACTAGAATATCATATTTGGGACTAAAAGTTTGTTGGAGTAATCATTCAATAGACGAGGCATTATGGCAAGTGAGGAACAAATGTGTTCTATGTGAATCTTAGTTAATTGAATTTTGAGGACGAAATTCTTTTAAGGGGGTGAGTTTTGTAATACCTTTATTAAATTAAAAGTCAAACCCTAAAAAAAAAA
>NW_019240392.1:0-1768 GCF_002742605.1 Olea europaea var. sylvestris
GATACTAAAATTGTCCAAATGTCTCTACTTAACTGATTCTGCACTCCCCTGCAAAATGTACAACTGGAATCTTCTCCGCCTCTCCAGTACAACCCGAACTATTTTCCGGACCTTCAAGACTCCACCTCCTCCAAAGAATTTATACCATTTTGCATTCAGAGAACTCAGCTCGATGAGATTCCTCTTCAGATCTACAACATGTCCAACCTGGCTAAGTGTTTTGACCATCCCATCTTACAACTGCAATCTGACTCGATCGATTCCAGCAATACGACAAGACTGATTGTTTCCATTACAACTCTACCTTGCTGAATAGCCTCATATATCTGAATTAAATTCTTATCATAATACATATGGTGTGAACATGCTAAATCAAGAATTAACTCCTCGTCAGGCCTAGACTCCACATCAGATACCACGGTCAACATCACATCTCCGCCATTTGAAGAAATTCTCAACTACATTGGTTTTGTCTGAAGTCGTGCTCCACGATTTGTAGCTAAATCACCTCTAGCCTGCAACATATTGCAATCCTTTCAAATAGTGCCTTCCTTTTGCAATAGTAATAGGTCACATTGCTAAATCCGACTCTCGATCTACCTCTTCGTCGACCACTTTGAGATACAAGAGCTTCCCTATCCCTTGATGTAGCTCCAACCAAATGCTTCATCTTCTCCTTTGAGTGCAAAGCATCATAGACATCTTCTATAGTCAAATTATCTCGACTATACAAGATAGTATCCCCAAACCACACATAAGAACCAGGAAGCGAACACAATAGGATCAAGGCAAGATCCTCTTCATTATACTTAACCTCCAACGTTTTTAGATCTGCAACTATTTCCTTGAATACGGCAACATAGTCCTCCAACAACTTTCCTTCCGCCATGCGAGGGGAATACAACTTCTGCTTAAGAGTCAGTTTACTGGTAAGATTCTTAGTCATACATAACTGCTCTAGTCTCAACCAAAAAACGGCCGCCATCTTCTCTTTCAAGACATCCTAATGAATCAACGACACAGTCTTTCGATCCTTTTGTTGTTTCTCCTCCATTGTCCAATTAGCTAGCATCTTCTCAAAACCCAACAACGCATCGTCCAAATCCAACTGCGCTAGAATAGCTCTCATCTTTACTTTCCACAAAAAAAACTTGTATTGCAATCGAATTGCGAAATATCATACTTCAACCCAGCCATCCCGAAAAATCTCAACCAATCTACAAAAGGAACCAACCTCTAAAACCACTTATTGAGTGCGGTAGCTTTGATACCACTTGTTGAGCGTGGAAGCTCCAATAACACACTTTGATTCCAAGCCAATTGTAGAGAACGAAATTATAATGAAAATATTGAAGTAAACAAGATCTCAAGACAATAAGATTTAAATTATAAAGAGGAACAAAATGATTAACGCAGAGAAACGATGATTATTGAATCAAAAATATGGAGAATATAAGACAAACTAGCAATTTGTTTCTATCTATTACATCTCTACAAACTGACCAGATGAGCCTTGTATTTATAGGCCAACACTAGAAGAGTTCTAAAAGGCAAGAAAATATATTACAATTAGGAGACCCAATTTCAACAGGATTTTGTTTCCTTTTGTTGAATGCAATTAGTTCCCTTTCCAATTAAAAGTCTAACACACATCTTCAAAAGACTCCTAACCAATTTTTAGGATTCCACTTGATCAAATTCTAAATCAACAATAATCCTAAAACATTTAATTCACCAGACCTAACACATCCATCCTTTAAAAAAAAAA
>NW_019240393.1:0-1768 GCF_002742605.1 Olea europaea var. sylvestris
TGTGGACTTGCATATTTGGAACGCTTGGATCGTCGACGTTCGAAGAATTGAACGTAACTTTTGTATACGGCCTCCGTTTTGGGCCCATAAGTAGTTTTTGGAAATGTAGCTGCCGTTTTGGATCGAACTCACAACTTCGTCGTGACGTATGTGGGATTTCAGGCATTTTTGGAAAGAATGAGCACTTTCATATTTGGAACGCTTGGATTGTCGACGTTCGAAGAATTGAACGTAACTTTTGCATACGGCGTCCGTTTTTGTCCCATAAGTACTTTTCGGATATGTAGCGACCGTTTTGATTGAACTCACAACTTCATCGTGACCTATGCGGGATTTCAGCCATTTTTCGAAAGAATGAGCACTTGCATATTTGGAACGCTTGGATTGTCGGCGATCAAAGAATTGAGCGTAACTTTTGCATACGGCGTCCGTTTTGGGCCCATAAGTACTTTTCGGAAATGTAGCGACCGTTTTGGATAGAACTCACCACTTCATCGTGACGTACGAGGGATTTTCCCCATTTTTCAAAAGAATGTGGACTTTCATATTTGGAACGCTTGGATTGTCGGCGTTCGAAGAATTGAACGTAACTTTTGCATACGGCGTCCGTTTTGGGCCCATAAGTAGTTTTCGGAAACGTAGCGATCGTTTTGGATTGAACTCACAACTTCATCGTGACGTATGCGGGATTTCAGCCATCTTTCGAAAGAATGAGCACTTGCATATTTGGAATGCTTGGATTGTCAGCGTTCAAAGAATTGAGCGTAACTTTTGCATACGGCGTCCGTTTTGGGCCCATAAGTACTTTTCGGAAATGTAGCGACCGTTTTGGATTGAACTCACAACTTCATCGTGACGTATGCGGGATTTCAGCCATCTTTCGAAAGAATGAGCACTTGCATATTTGGAATGCTTGGATTGTCAGCGTTCAAAGAATTGAGCGTAACTTTTGCATACGGCGTCCGTTTTGGGCCCATAAGTACTTTTCGGAAACGTAGCGACCGTTTTGGATTGAACTCACAACTTCATCGTGACATATACGGGATTTCAGCCATTTTTCGAAAGAATGAGCACTTGCATATTTGGAACGCTTGGATTGTCGGCGTTCAAAGAATTGAGCGTAACTTTTGCGTACGTTGGATTGTTGTCCGTTTTGGGCCCGTAAGTTATTTTTGGAAATGTAGCGACCGTTTTGGATAGAACTCACCGCTTCATCGTGACGTATAAGGGATTTTGCCCATTTTTCGAAAGAATGTGGACTTGCATATTTGGAACGCTTGGATTGTCGACGTTCGAAGAATTGAACGTAACTTTTGCATACGGTGTCCGTTTTGGGTGCATAAGTAATTTTTGGAAATGTAGCGACCGTTTGGATAGAACTCACCGCTTCATCGTGACGTATGAGGGATTTTGCCCATTTTTCGAAAGAATGTGCACTTGCATATTTTGAACGCTTGGATTGTCGGCGTTCGAAGAATTGAGCGTAACTTTTGCATACGGTGTCCGTTTTGGGCGCATAAGTAAGTTTTGGAAATGTAGCGACCGTTTTGGATAGAACTCACCGCTTCATCGTGACGTATGAGGGATTTTGCCCATTTTTCGAAAGAATGAGCACTTGCATATTTGGAATGCTTGGATTGTCGGCATTCTAAGAATTGAGCGTAACTTTTGCATACGGTGTCCGTTTTGGGCCCAGAAGTAATTTTTGGAAATGTGGCGACCATTTTGGCTAGAACTCACCACTTCATCGTGACGTACGAGGGATTTT
>NW_019240394.1:0-190 GCF_002742605.1 Olea europaea var. sylvestris
GACGAAATTGCCCCGGCGCGATTTTTATTTCCCATCAACCAGCCAAATTTCAGCCCGTTTCAACACCGTCGCGAAAAATGACGTAATTGCCCGGACGCGATTTTTGCTTCCGATCAACCAGTCAAATTTCAGCCAGCTTCGACGCCGTCCCGAAAAATGACGAAATTGCTCCGGCGCGATTTTTGTTTCC
>NW_019240394.1:546-1768 GCF_002742605.1 Olea europaea var. sylvestris
GTCAAATTTCAGCCAGTTTCGACGCCGTCTCGAAAAATGACGAAATTGCCCCGGCGGTATTTTTGTTTCCGATCAACCAGCCAAATTTTAGCCCGTTTCGACACCGTCGCGAAAAATGACTAAAATTGCCCCGGCGCGATTTTTGTTTCCTATCAACCAGTCAAATTTCAGCCAGTTTCGACGCCGTCTCGAAAAATGACGAAATTGCCCCGGCGCGATTTTTGTTTCCGATCAACCTGTCAAATTTCACCCATTTTCGACGCCGTCGCGAAAAATGACGAAATTGCCCCGGCGCGATTTTTATTTCCCATCAACCAGCCAAATTTCAGTCCGTTTAGACACCGTCGCGAGAAATTACGAAATTGCCCCGGCGGCATTTTTGTTTCCGATCAGCCTGTCAAATTTTAGCCAATTTCGACACAGGCGCGAAAAATGACGAAATTACCCCGGCGCGATTTTTGGTTCCCGTCAACCAGCCAAATTTCAGTCCGTTTAGACACCGTCGCGAGAAATTACGAAATTGCCCCGGCGGCATTTTTGTTTCCGATCAGCCTGTCAAATTTTAGCCAATTTCGACACAGGCGCGAAAAATGACGAAATTACCCCGGCGCGATTTTTGGTTCCCGTCAACCAGCCAAATTTCAGTCCGTTTAGACACCGTCGCGAGAAATTACGAAATTGCCCCGGCGGCATTTTTGTTTCCGATCAGCCTGTCAAATTTTAGCCAATTTCGACACAGGCGCGAAAAATGACGAAATTACCCCGGCGCGATTTTTGGTTCCCGTCAACCAGCCAAATTTCAGTCCGTTTAGACACCGTCGCGAGAAATTACGAAATTGCCCCGGCGGTATTTTTGTTTCCGATCAACCAGCCAAATTTTAGCCCGTTTCGACGCCGTCGCGAAAAATGACTAAAATTGCCCCGGCGAGATTTTTGTTTCCAATCAACCAGTCAAATTTCAGCCAGTTTCGACACCGTCGCGAAAATGACCAAATTGCCCCGGCGCAATTTTTGTTTCCAATCAACCAGTCAAATTTCAGCCAGTTTCGACGCCGTCGCGAAAAATGACGAAATTGCCCCGGAGCAATTTTTGTTTCCGATCAACAAGTCAAATTTAAGCCAGTTTCGACGCCGTCGCAAAAAGTGTCTAAAATTGCCCCGGCGCGATTTTTGTTTCCTATCAACCAGTCAAATTTCAGCCAGTTTCGACGCCGTCGCGAAA
>NW_019240395.1:0-1768 GCF_002742605.1 Olea europaea var. sylvestris
TTTGACTGATTGATGGGAAACAAAAATCGCGCCGGGGGCGATTTCGTAATTTCTCGCGACGGGGTCGAAATCGGCTCAAATTTTGACAGATTTATCGGAAACAAAAATCTCGCCAGGGGCAATTTCGTCATTTTTCGCGACGGTGTCGAAATCGGCTAAAATTTGACTGATTAATGGGAAACAAAAATCGCGCCGGGAGCGATTTCGTCATTTTTCGCGATGGTGTCGGAATCGGTAAAAATTTGACTGATTGATGGGAAGCAAAAATCGTACCGGGGGCGATTTCGTAATTTTTCACGACGGTGTTGAAATTGGCTCAAATTTGACAGAGTGATCGGAAACAAAAATCGCGCCGGGGGCAATTTCGTCATTTTTCACGACGGTGTCGAAATCGACTAAAATTTAACTTATTGATGGGAAACAAAAATCGCGCCGTGGGCGATTTCGTCATTTTTCGGGACGGTGTCGAAATGGGCTCAAATTTGACTGATTGATCGGAAACAAAAATCGCGCCGGGGGCAATTTCGTCATTTTTCACGCCGGTGTCGAAATCGACTAAAATTTAACTTATTGATGGGAAACAAAAATCGCGCCGTCTGCAATTTCGTCATTTTTCGTGACGATGTCGGAATCGGCTAAAATTTGATTGATTGATGGGAAACAAAAAGCGCTCAGGGGCAATTTCGTCATTTTTCGTGACGGAGTCGCAATCGGCTAAAATTTGACTGATTGGTGGGAAACAAAAATCGCGCTGGGGACGATTTCGTAATTTTTCGCGACAGTGTCGAAATAGGCTCAAATTTGACAGATTGATGGGAAACAAAAATCGCGCCGTCTGCAATTTCGTCATTTTTCGTGACGATGTCGGAATCGGCTAAAATTTGATTGATTGATGGGAAACAAAAAGCGCTCAGGGGCAATTTCGTCATTTTTCGTGACGGAGTCGCAATCGGCCAAAATTTGACTGATTGATGGGAAACAAAAATCGCGCAGGGGCAATTTCGTCATTTTTCGTGACGGTGTCGGAATCGGAAAAAATTTGACTGATTGATGGGAAACAAAAATCGCTCCGGGGGCGATTTCATCATTTTTCGTGACGGTGTCGAAATCGACTAAAATTTGACTGATTGATTGGAAACAAAAATCGCGCAGGGGCAATTTCGTCATTTTTCGTGACGGAGTCGCAATCGGCCAAAATTTGACTGATTGATGGTAAACAAAAATCGAGCCGGGGGCGATTTCATTATTTTTCGCGACGGTGTCGAAATCGGCTAAAATTTGACTGATTGATGGGAAACAGAAATCGCGCAGGGGCAATTTCCTCATTTTTCGTGACGGTGTCGCAATCGGCTAAAATTTGACTGATTGACGGGATACAAAAATCGCGCAAGGCAATTTCGTCATTTTTCGTGACGGTGTCGAAATCGACTAAAATTTGACTGATTGATGGGAAACAAAAATCGCGCCGGGGGCGATTTCGTAATTTTCCGCGACGGTGTCGAAATCGGCTCAAATTTGACAGCTTGATGGGAAACAAAAATCGCGCCTGCTGCAATTTCGTCATTTTTCGTGACGAGGTCGGAATCGGTTAAAATTTGATTGATTGATGGGAAACAAAAATCGCTCAGGGGCAATTTCGTCATTTTTCGTGACGGAGTCGCAATCGGATAAATTTGACTGATTGGTGGGAAACAAAAATCGCGCCGGGGACGATTTCGTAATTTTTCGCGACAGTGTCGAAATAGGCTCAAATTTGACAGATTGATGG
>NW_019240396.1:0-1767 GCF_002742605.1 Olea europaea var. sylvestris
TACGTCACGACGAAGTGGTGAGTTCAATCCAAAACGATCGCTACATTTCCAAAAAGTTCTTATGGGCCCAAAACGGACACCGCTTGCAGAAGTTACGCTCAATTCTTCGTCCGTCGACTCTCCAAGCGTTCTCACTATACAAGCGCTCATTCCTTTGAAAACTGGCTTAACTCCCCCATACGTCACGATTTAGTGGTGAGTTCAATCCAAAACGGTCGCAATATTTCCAAAAAGTTCTTATGGGCCCAAAACGGACACCGTGTGCAAAAGTTACAATCAATTATTCGTTCGCCGACTCTCCAAGCGTTCTAAATATGCAAGTGCTTATTCTTTCGAAAAATGGCCAAAATCCCTCGTACGTCACGATGAAAGCGTGAGTTCAATCCAAAACGGTCGTTACATTTCGAAAAAGTTCTTATGGGCCCAAACGGACACCGTGAGCAAAAATTACGCTCAATTTTTCGTCCGCCGACTCTCCAAGCGTTCTAAACATGCAAGTGCTTATTCTTTTGAAAAATGGCCAAAATCCCTCGTACGTCACGACGAAGTGGAGCGTTCAATCCAAAACGGTCGCTACATTTCCAAAAAGTACTAATGGGCCCAAAACGGACACCGTGTGCAAAAGTTACGCTCAATTCTTCGTCCGTCGACTCTCCAACCTTTCCAAATATACAAGTGCTCATTCTTTCGAAAAATGGCCAAAATCCCTCGTACGTCACGATGAAGTGGTGAGTTCAATCGAAAACGGTCGTTACATTTCCAAAAAGTTCTCATGGGCCCAAAACGGACACCGTGTGCTAAAGTTACGCTCAATTCTTCGTACGCCGACAATCCAAGCGTTCCAAATATGCAAGTGCTCATTCATTCTATAAATGGTTGAACTCCCCCATACATCACGATGAAGTGGTGAGTTCAATCCAAAACGATCGCTACATTTCCAAAAAGTTCTTATGGACCCAAAACGGACAACGTGTGCAAAAGTTACGCTCAATCCTTCGTCCTCCGACTCTCCAAGCGTTCTCAATATTCAAGCACTCATTCCTTCGAAAAATGGCTTAACTCCCCCATACGTCACGACGTAGTGGTGAGTTCAATCCAAAATGGTCGCTACAGTTCCAAAAAGTTCTTATAGGCCCAAAACGGACACCGTGTGCAAAAGTTACGCTCAATTATTCGTCCGTCGACTCTCCAACCATTCTAAATATACAAGTGCTCATTCTTTCGAAAAATGGCCAAAATCCCTCGTACGTCACGATGAAGTGGTGAGTTCAATCGAAAACGGTCGTTACATTTCTAAAAAGTTCTTATGGGCCCAAAACGGACACCGTGTGCAAAAGTTACGCTCAATTATTCGTCCGTCGACTCTCCAACCATTCTAAATATACAAGTGCTCATTCTTTCGAAAAATGGCCAAAATCCCTCGTACGTCACGATGAAGTGGTGAGTTCAATCGAAAACGGTCGTTACATTTCTAAAAAGTTCTTATGGGCCCAAAACGGACACCGTGTGCAAAAGTTAAAATCAATTCTTCGTCCGCCGACTCTCCAAGCGTTCTAAATATGCAAGTGCTTATTCTTTTGAAAAATGGCCAAAATCCCTCGTACGTCACGACGAAGTTGTGAGTTCAATCCAAAACGATCGCTACATTTCCAAAAAGATTATATGGGCCCAAAACGGACACCGCGTGCAAAAGTTACGCTCAATCCTTCGTCCGCCGACTCTCCAAGCGTTCTCAATATTCAAGCGCTCATTCCTTCGAAAAATGGC
>NW_019240397.1:0-1767 GCF_002742605.1 Olea europaea var. sylvestris
CCAAAGTACATGGGAGGGGAACGTTAACCTGACATAAAAGAAAGTAGCAAATTTAAAGAAAATATTAAATGAGGTACTACCTTCCCAAAAAAAGTAGCAAAAGACTAGTGCCCTCTAACACTAGGAAAACCTATCAACCTGTATCAGAGTGCGTAATCGTCAAGGAAGGTCTAGGGGTCCATACTCATAGTAATGCCGTTATTCCCAGCCCAGAAGCCTGACAATGCCTGCATTTTTTTGCAGGATGAATGGCCCATCCATATATTCGAGGCCCCTCTACCTGTGTTATGTTGGCAGTCCACTGAGTCCAACAGTTCAATTTTATTCTCTCTTTTTTCATTTCTTTTCATCTGGTTAATTTTCTGAAAAAAACAATGAAATTGAAAAAGGCTCCACTTGTCCTGCGAGCTTTGACTGCTAGGCCCAGAACTGCCTGCTTCACCAAATGGGCTTCACCAGAGCCCGATTTCCATGGGCCAGGGCTGCCTCATCCTTTTTGACACCAATACTTAGATCTGTATAAATTGGATAGTTTATCTTCATGTATTTATATGCACTATCCTCAATTGCATCATGTCACAAGATGTTTGTCTCCGTTTATTCTCTTTTCAGCTCATATTCCTTCTGTGCTTTATGTATTTGTTTTTTTGTGGAGTGGGTGGGTGTTGGGGTTAGTTGATTTCTCATGTGGTGTATTAAAGATAACTTTCACACTTTGTCGGGGGACTTAGTTTCTCATTTTTATTTTCAGCTGTATCAAAAATGCGGCCAACATGAGCGAGCTATCTATATTCTTGAGGATTATCTCACAAATCATGTCAATGATGCTGATTTAAGTATGGTCGATCTCTTAGCTTCAGTACACATGGAAGGCAAAGCACATGACAAAGCTCTTGAACATATTAAGCATGCGCAGCAGGTCTACTGTGCTGAGAAAGACATTCCACTGCATTTACTTATTAAATCTGGAATATGTCATGCTCATCTTAGACAGACGGAGAAAGCAGAGGTTCGTTTGAGTTGCATCTGATGGTTGTCAGTTGCTTTTAACAATTCAAGTTATATTATTTAAGGACTTTGTTCATATATCCCTTGTTTGATTCTCATTATTCTAAAAATTCATTTTTTCAAAACTCATTTTCAACCACACATTCTTCAATAAAATAATATTACACGCAAATTCAAAACATTTCCTTAATTTTTAACCACACACTCCATTAATCTACTATTCAAAAGTTTGAAAGATAGGAAAGACCTCAGTTTTAGATCGAAGAAAATTGAGCTAAGTGAAACGACTATAATCATCAATAAATGTTACAAAGTACCTGTATTGAGCATGAGAGGTAACAAGACTTATACCCCAAACATCAGTATGAATAGTCTCGAAACACATAAAAACGCGGCTACCATGTAAAGGAAATGGCAAAGATTTATTCTTACCAAGCTTACAAGATGCACAATCAAAATATAAGTGTGAAGAAGAAAATTCATTCATATTATTCAAACAATCATGTTTCAAAAGATGTCTTAAAACAACAGGATTTGGATGTCCCAATTTCTTATGCCACAAATGACTATCAAGAGAAATAGCAGAATTACCAACATGAATAGAACGAGTAATAGAAAATGACTAAAGCATAAAAAGACGTCCCACTTTAGGCCCCTTCGCTGCCACCTGTCCCAATCTATGATGTTCAGACTTGGGTGTGGGTATCGGATACGGGTACATATTTAGGAGTCAGATTCTTTTCATTTTAAAAATTAAGA